>NC_053389.1:425619856-425853296 GCF_905171765.1 Bufo bufo
AGTGTGAGATCCTATTCACCCTGATAGAGATCTATCAGGGTGAATGGGACAAGGGTTCTAGTCCCTAAGGGGGCTAAAAGTTAGTAAAAAAAACCACAAAAAATATTAAGTATAAATGAAAAAGATTTATAAAAAAAAAAAAATACACATTAACAATAAACAAAAAAAATACACATTAACAATAAACATATTAATTTTCAGCAGATTTGTGTAGGAATTTTTTTTCTCTCAAAAATGAAAATTCCCAGAATATCGGTATAAATTATCGGCTATCGGCCTGAAAGTTCACAAATTATCGGTATCGGTATCGGCCCTAAAAAATCAATATCGGTCGATCCCTAGTTTATAGATGTTCTTCCTGTCTTCTTACTAGCTGGTCGGTTGTACTCTGTGGTGTTTTTGGAGTTGCCAGTTTTCTATTTTCAGCTAAGTCTTGTCTTTTCTTATTGTATTGCATTTGTTATATTCCCTGTTGTTTGTATCCAGGCCTGAGACATAGACTTCCATTCGTTCATCTGGGGAGGATGGGTTGTCTCTGGTCCTAACCTTATTCCAGGGCCTTATAGGGAAATAAGGGCCTAGGTATACTGCATATGAATATTCCTACCTTCAAGGTCTATTCATATTGATAGGTAGTTAGGGCCCGGATTAGGGTTGTTTCGGAGGTGACCTGTTCCTTCCCTAGTTTCCAGGCCCGGTTAATTTTCCCCTTCCCTCCTGTGCTCAGTGTGGAGTTTTCCCCCACACTGATCGTGACACCGCATCAGTGATACGGAGTGCACACGGCCAGGGCCTGTATATTGCGGACCGGCTGTATGCAGGCCACAATACGGGCATGGGTCACTCATGGTCATGTGCATGAGCCCTGACTGTGTGAAAGTGGCCTTAGGCTGGATTCACATGTACACTTTGAATTCCAGCAGTTTGTTCTGGCAGAGGAACAGACTGCCGGAATTCACTGTATCCGGCGTATATGCCGGCTTTCAGCCAGACAAAAAAATACTACACGTGGCATCCAGCATATATGCTGGAAAGTGTCGGATCCCCACCGGATCCCATTACAGTGAATGTGGATCAGGCGGTGTTCGGTGGCATCCAGCTGTGCCGGATACGATAAACGCTGGCATTCTGTTCTTCCGCTGGAACAGACAATTGGAGTTTAAAAGTGCAGATCTGAACCCAGCCTAAAGCCTCATTCACACGTCAGTGTTTTGGTCAGTGATTTCCATCAGTGATTCTGAGCCCAAACCAGGGGTGTAGGCTACACAAACATAAGGTATAAGGACGCATTCACACAACCGCACTGTGTTTTGCGGTCCGCAAGTTGTGGATCCGCAAAACACGGATGATGCCCGTGCGCGTCTATGCTCTTGAAATTAATTTTCAGTTGAACAACGTCCCTGAATTACAGATGACACACGGAGGGAAAAAACAAACACAAGGACCCATCACGGATCCTTCACGGACGTGACACTGACACGGAAGTGTGGGCAAGGCCTTAGTGTTGGGTCAGCGTTTGATCATTGACTTCCATCAGTGATTGTGAGTCAAAACCAAGATTGAAGGCTACACAGAGATAAGGTATAATAGAAAGATTTGCCTCTGTGCTTTTGACCTGCGCCTAGTTTTGGCTCACAGTCATTGATGGAAATCACTGACGAAACACTGAGCAAATCACTAAAGCATGAACTGGGCCTTAGGCCCCTTTCACACGAGCGAGTTTTCCGTGCGGGTGCAATGCGTGAGGTGAACGCATTGCACCCACACTGAATCCAAAACCATTTATTTCTATGGGGCTGTGCACATGAGCGGTGATTGGACCATGTGATGAACTCAGTGACGTCACCACAGGTCCTTTGACTGGTCCTTAAGAAAGAACAGGAGACCGGCAGCTACGCGATCAATTGGAGGAGGTGAGTTAATTTTATTTTATTTTACCCTCAATTGACCTTCTACTAAGCATTCTGTATTAAAGAATGCTATTATTTTCCCTTATAACCATATTATTCAAAAAGGCAATCCTAAAACATAACATTCATTGGTAATGCAAATAAAATAAGTTGTGTCCACAGATAAAGTGCAAAACAAGATCAACAATTGGGATCAAGGGTGTGCAAACCCCCGATTATACAACAATTAGTATCCCAAAAGGAAAAAATAAATAAAGTGCACGGCGGCACTGATAACCAGCACGTCCTACCAGTACCAAGGGACGGTCAGCAAATCTGTGTCCGATTACTTAAGCAGTATCATACACATCTGAAGGTGATGTCCAACCAGCAGGAAGATGGCAGTGATAATACGCTACATAGGGTCCCTATTGATGCCCTGTGGCTAGCTAACCGCTTGACCCTGATACTAGGAGATGTGTAGCAGCATGACCACAGGGCACTCGTCCTGAACCTGTCCCTCAGCAATAAAGTTCTGTATGTCCCTATATACAAAAAACACTCCCAGGGCATCAATAGGGACCCTACGTAGTGTATTATCACTGCCATCTTCCTGCTGGTTGGACATCACCTTCAGATGGGTATGATACTGCTTAAGTAATCGGACACGGATTTGCGGACGTCCCTTGGTACTGGTAGGACGTGCTGGTTATCAGTGCCGCCGTGCACTTTATTTATTTTTTCCTTTATTTTTTTTTTGGGATACTAATTGTTGTATAATACGTATTTATCCCTTATAACCATGTTATAAGGGAAAATAATAAAATTTACAGAATACTGAACCCAAACTCGAACTTCTGTGAAGCCGATTTTTCTCACGCGTGTGCAAAATGCATTAAAAGGCTTTGCACTCGCGGGGAAAAATCGCGCATGTTTGGTACCCAGACCAAAGCACCCGTATCTTGTCCCGCAACGCCCGTGTGAAACCAGCCTTAGTGTTTGGTCAGTGTTTGATCAGTGATTTCCATCTGTGATTGTGAGCCAAACTAGGAGTGGATGCTACACAGAGATAATCCCTAAGGCCCCTTTCACACGGGCGAGTATTCCGCGCGGATGCGATGCGTGAGTTGAACGCATTGCACCCGCACTGAATACCGACACATTCATTTCTATGGGGCTGTGCACACGAGCAGTGATTTTCACGCATCACTTGTGCGTTGCGTGAAAATCGCAGCATGCTCTATATTCTGCGTTTTTCACGCAACGCAGGCCCCATAGAAGTGAATGGGGCTGCGTGAAAATCGCAAGCATCCGCAAGCAAGTGCGGATGCGGTGCGATTTTCACACACGGTTGCTAGGAGACGATCGGGATGGAGACCCGATCATTATTATTTTCCCTTATAACATGGTTATAAGGGAAAATAATAGCATTCTGAATACAGAATGCATAGTAAAACAGCGCTGGAGGGGTTAAATTTTTTTTTTAACTCACCTTAGTAGTCCACTTGATCGCGGCCCGGCATCTCCTTCTGTCTCCTTTGCTGAACAGGACCTGTGGTGAGCATTAATTACAGGACTAGGACCTTTGATGACGTCACTTCGGTCATCACATGATCCATCACATGATCTTTTACCATGGTGATGGATCATGTGATGACCGGAGTGACATCATCAAAGGTCCTTGACCTGTAATGAATGCTCACCACAGGTCCTGTTCAGCAAAGGAGACAGAAGGAGATGCCGGGCCGAGATCAAGTGGACTAAGGTGAGTTAAATTATTTTATTTATTTTTTTTAACCCCTCCAGCGTTGTTTTACTATGCATTCTGTATTCAGAATGCTATTATTTTCCCTTATAACCATGTTATAAGGGAAAATAATACAATCTACAGAACACTGATCCCAAGCCTGGACTTCTGTGAAGAAGTTCGGGTTTGGGTACCAAACATGCGCGATTTTTCTCACGCGAGTGCAAAACGCATTACAATGTTTTGCACTCGCGCGGAAAAATCGCGCATGTTCCCGCAACGCACCCGCCTATTTTCCCGCAACGCCCATCTGAAAGAGGCCTAAGGGCTCATGCACATGACTGTATCCGCAAAACACGGATACTGTCCACGTGCATTCCGCATTTTGTGGAATGGAACCTCCTGCCCTCTGTAGAACTGTCCTATCCTTGTCTGTAAAATGGGCAAAATATTTTGCTGGGCCTTGGAATGGACATACGGATACGGACAGAACACGGTGTGCTGTCCGCATGTGTTGCAGCCCTATTGAAGTGAATGGGTCTGCATCCGATCCTCAAAAAATACTGATTGGATGCAGACAAAAAACACAGTCGTGTTCATGAGCCCTTATGGAAAGATTTGCACCTTCTGTGTTTCCGACCTGCACCTGGTTTTGGCTCACAATCACTAATGGAATTCTCTTATCAAACAGTGAGGCCTCGTTCACATTTCCGTGTCAGTGACACGTCCGTGAAAAAATGCGTATTTGTTTCATCCGTGAAGATGTCCGTGAAAGATCAGAGGTTGGTCTATGTGTCTGATTTTACCATCCGTGTGTCATCCGTAATTCACCTACGTTCCTCAACTGAAAATTGATTTCCAAAGAATCTCCTATCAGTCTTTAGTGAAAAACGTATGCACCACGAATGCCATCCGTGGTGTGTCCGTGATTTTCACGGGCTCATAGACTTCTATGGGCATGCTTGGTCCACATCACTGATCAAAGTAGTGCATGTCTCCGTGTCTTTTTACTGACCCAAGGTCAATAAAAAAAATACTGAAATATGAACAGACACATTTAAATCAATGGGTATGTGTGCTGTCCGTGCAAAATGCGTACATCACACGTCAGTGAAAAACGGAAATGTGGACGATTGTCTAAAAGTGGCCTTTAAGGGTGTATTAGACACCCCAATGCCCCAGACGATTGTTAGGAGGGAAGCATTCCCTCCTGGCAATTGTTAGATAGCTAGCGGAGGACAGTGATGCTATTACATGCAGTGATGTCCTCCGTGGCATGGGGAGGAGCGATTGCTATGCCATCGCTTTCCCCCATGCAGGGCAGCAGTGGGCCGGCGGCAGATCACTATTACACAGCACGATCTGCCGCGGGCACAATTGTGATTTTTAAGCATAGGAACGCTCGTTAGCGATTATCTGCCAGAAAATTTGGCACTCTAATATAACCTTTAGTTGACTCCAATTATTAAGGTAAAACCTGATGTTGAACTAGGCAGCTGAGCTGAAAAATGTCATCTGACTCAAACAGACCTTGAATTTTGACCAGGATTCCAATAGGTTGCTGAGACCCCGCCACATATAACTGTTGAGAATTTCAGATTATGTCTACAAGGCAGTTCACAAAATGCACAGAATTGTGAAGTATCAGGAGCAAATAGCACACCAGGCAGTCAGTTTAATAGTATTAATATCATACATTTTTTTAAAGTGTACCTAAACTCTTACATAAACTTTGCTAAAAACTATTGTGAATGTGATAAGTAGGTAAGGCTGCCGTGCAGCCTGTATTTGTGGGAGGGGCATAGGCCCCGCCCCTTGGCTATAAAGTCCACGGAGTACAGGGGACTGAACGTGCAGCCAGGTACCTGGTACTTCCGGTTCACGTCTGGTTCCTGCACGTCCCGCTCCTTTAGGTCTCGGTCTGGGTAAGTATTGGTCGGCGTTCGGCTCGTCTTATTTTCGTCCAGGTAAGCAGGGAATCCGATGCCGGTCATCGGCAGCGTGGTGACCACACGGCGGGTCGGGTCCTCATCCCAGTGCGGGGGGCAGCGCACGGCGGATCATGGTCCTTACCTCGGTACGGGGGCGGGCAGGCACGTTGGGGGGTATGCCGTGGCCCGGCAGGCTTCCATTAGGCAAGCCGGGCGGCGCAGGCTGATTGCGTGCGGGCGTGTGTTCCGGGAGCGGCCGCGTGTGCCGGTTGCTAGGCACGCTCGGCGGCTCCGCCCCTGGTAACGCTCGCGCCGTGTATGGGAACCCCGCCGGCAGCGGGGGGGATCTGCGGGCATGTCAGAGGCTCATGGTCACTAGCACGTGCACACCATCAGGCACGTTGCTGATCATCATTGGGGAGCATTCTGTTGTTCCCCAGTTGCTGTCCCAGTTACACGCTTCGATTGTGGCCAAGATGCCCCTTTTCCCAGTAGCTGCATACATGTCTGACACCTCAGATACTCTGACTTACAGTCTGTCAGGCCTGACCGTATTTGCCAGTGAAATTGTCTGCCCACCCTGTATGGAATATGCTGATACTACATATCTGTCAGTGAATGTGTTTTTAAATAAAAAAAAATAATAAAAAAAATCGGGTCCTTATCCCCTGCACAGCTCCGGTGGTCTGTTGGGCGAAGGAGCACTTTACCGGAGTTGCCATATGGGCAGGTCTAGATACAGCCACACCACGTGGTCCCATTTGAAATACTGTTAACTGGATCCAACAGGGATCCGGTGGGTTCTGGCATTTAATGCCATTAGTCAGCCGGTTGTTGATTTGTTGGGCTCTCTGTGCTGGAGCAGCAGTTGCCTGCGTTCTTGGCAGGCCTGTGGCTCCAGCAGGAAAGCTGGGCTGGCCTGAGGAAAAAATAAAAATAAAAAAAAAATTTGGTTTTTGTGGGATTCTCCATACCTTTACATTGTTGTTATGCATCATCATATTTCAGTGGCTGCTTCTGGTCAGTTATCTGACGCTTCACGCCATTCCAAGGATTCCTTTACTTACAGTAGGTGGTACGTTCTGATTTACATACGGGTATGTTATGTGTCACGGTGGCTTTGGCCGCAGGCACATTCACACGTTTCCCATATGTTATGTCCACCGCACCGGTGGCATGTTGTCCCACTTGGCACGTCCAGGTTGTCCTACTCGTTTCTCTCGTTGCTCTTCTGCTTGAAGCGTTCTGGCGGTATCCTGTCAGCCACCCCGGTGACACGTGATTCTGCCTGGAACGTCCAGGTTGTCACTTGTCTATTGTGGTACGTCTGCTTGAAGCGTTCAGGCTATGTTGCGTCCGCCACTCCGGTGGCTCGTGGTCCGGCCTGGAACGTCCAGGTTGTCACTTCATCTATTGTGGTACGTCTGCTTGAAGCGTTCAGGCAATGTTACGTCCGTCACGCCGGTGGCACGTGGTCCTGCCTGGAACGTCCAGGGTGTCATTCTCGTCTCTTGTGGCATATCTGCTTGAAGCGTTCAGGCAAAGTATGTCTGCCACGCCGGTGGCACGTGGTCCTGCCTGGAGCGTCCAGGTTGTCATATGCGTCTCCTGTTGCACGTCTGCTTGAAGCGTTCAGGCAATGTTACGTCCGCCACGCCTGTGGCACGTGGTCCTGCCTGGAACTTCCAGGGTGTCATTTGTTCGTCTCTTGTGGTACGTCCGTTGAAGCGTTCAGGCTTTTTATGTTTGTCACTCCGGTGACGCGTGGTCCTGCCTGGTACATCCAGGTTGTCTTATTTCGTCTCCTTGTTGCACGTCTGTCTGAAGCGTTCAGGCAATGTCGCGTCTGCCGCCCCGGGGGCATGGTGTCCTGTCTATATACGTTCAAGGGGTCTTTTTTACCAGTCTTGGCACACATCCGCCATAGCAGCATGCATGACCTAGCAGCACCCGGGGGCATGTCATCCTGGTTGTTAGCTCGTCAGTCCGTATCATTGTGGGCCTGGCGCATGTAGGCCATGTTTTCTTTTACCCTTAGGGGCAGGCTGCACGGCCTGATATAACCAGGTCGGTAATATTCCCAGTGCATTTGGATTTTCATACATTGTTTTTGTTTATACGGCAGCTCGATGAGGGTCTCAGTGCCTTCGGCCTTCCATAAACAAGGCCTCCACCTCGGTCAGTGGTACGGGCCTCCGGTACGGTATCTGTTCCATTTTTCATCAAAATTCCATAACCAGGTGAGTATCAGTTCTGGTCCTTCAGGCCCGGCCATAGTCAAGGGTCGGTATGGCTGGCCGGGGCCAGGGGGGGGGGGCACCAGGATGTCCAAGGTATGCCTGGTCTCCGCACGAGTAACAAAGGTTTTGTCCTCAGGTAGTTATTTCGGCGCGGTCAACATGTCTCAGGCCTCAGACATTGATGACGCCTCGTCCATCTCCGGGTCCGTGGTTTCCGGTCTGGCTGGTCATGGATCCCTGAGGAACTGGACAATTCCGAAGCTGGTGGCGGAATTGAATAGAAGGGGCATCAGCCACCCGGCTTCAGCCAGGAAAGCCGAACTTTATAGGCTGCTGGTATCTAGCCCGGTTCCATCCAGCGAGCAACTGGCAGGTCCTACTATCCAGTCTTCATTGGCTCAGTTGAATGCCACAATGGGGAGTCTGGCTGCCTCGGTAGCGGACATCCAGCACAGGGTCATGGAGCTGGAGTCCAGGGCCTCCACCGCTTCGCAGTCAGTGGCGCCCGTGGCTGCGGTGTCATGGCCTGTGGCGGGTTCCCCAGGTATGTCCTCTACTCCTCCGGCCATTGTCCCAGCTCATTTTGTGGCGGAGAATATTAGAAGGGATATACTGGCAGGCAAAGAGGTCAACCTGGCATCCATCCTCATAGCATCGCACGATGCAAGCGAGCACAGAACAATTGATTGCGGGGAGGTGTCAGTGGTGATGAGGTCCAAGGATGCCCGGTTGAATCGCAAATTGTCCATACCGGAATTTGTTCTCGCATTCAGTTTGTTTAGAGACGTCATTTGCTCGGCACAGCCAGATAGGAGGGAGGAGCTGGACGCCTATTTGTACCAGGTCACTGATTTGGGTCACAAGTATGGGGGCTCGGCGTTTTATGACTACCACCGGTCCTTCGCGGCTAAAGCCGCAGCCTCCCTAGCACAGTTCCAATTTATGACCAATTGGGCTGTGCTGGATATGGAGCTATTCTGCAGGCATTTTGCAGGTCTCCGAGCCCCCACTTGTGGCGCATGCCAGTCCATTTTTCATGCCACAGAATGGTGCCCCAACGAGGCGGCCGCTCATCCGGAGAGAGCCCTTCCAGGAACGTCAGGGGTCCCCAGGGGCCTGGCCCTCATGGACAAGTTTGGCAGGCCAATTGTGTATCTGGGCAAGAGCCAGATATGCAATAACTTCAACTTCGGTCACTGCATGTTCAGTGGGTGCAGGCCCTTCACGTGTGCACAGTCTGCTTCCGGGCACATCCCAGGTCCACCTGTCCTAAAAAATCTGTCAAGCAGGCATGACTGACCGACGTTAACCTCCTGGAGGCACTCCTGGAAGGTCATGATGACCGGCAGTTCGTGCAGCATTTGATTACTGGCCTGTCACAAGGGTTCCACACGGGATTGGTGGCCCTGCCGCATTCAAATTGGGAGTGCGAGAACCTCCTCTCTGCCAGACAGGATCCTGAGGCGGTGCAAGTGGCATTATCCTTGGAGTTGGACAAAGGGTTCCTCATTGGTCCGTTTTACTCGATTCCCTTTGAGGTTTGGAGGGTCAACCCTATTGGGGTGGTGGTGAAGAAAGGCTCAAATAAAAGAAGACTGATCTACGATCTCTCGGCTCCTCATTCTTCTCACATCCCTAGTATTAACTCTCTCATACCATCGGAAGAGTTTAGCATGACATACTCCTCTATCGATGAGGCCATTCAATTCATTCTCAAGGCAGGCAGGGGGGCCTGGTTGTCTAAAACTGATATTGCTGATGCATTTAAATTACTCCTGATCCTCCCGCAACTGTGGCAATATTATGGCATCAAGTGGGCAGGCAAATACTACTTTGCCAATCGTCTAACGTTTGGATCAAAAAGCAGCCCATGGCTGTTTGACCGTCTGGCCCAGGCCCTGCACTAGATTCTAGTCGAACATGGGCAGGCTCCTATGTGTATTCACTACCTGGATGACTTCCTGCTGGTGGAGCACCCCTCTCGACAGCCCTCTGGTTTGTCCTCCCTGCTGGAGTTATTTTCAGCGCTCCAGGTTCCTGTCGCCGCAGGGAAGACGGTCGGCCCTTCCTCGTCAATCACCTTCCTGGGGGTCGTTCTGGATTCTGCAAGGTTGGAGGCGAGGCTCCCCGAGGAGAAGTTACAGCAGATCCGATTAGCCATCCAGGAAGCGGCAAAATCCTGCTTCCTGACCAAGACGAGCCTCCAATCGTTGCTGGGTCGGCTGAACTTTGCCATGAGGGTCATGCCTCAGGGGCGCACCTTCGTGTCCCGGTTCTTGCTGCTCCTGCCATCAGCCCCAGAACAGGACAGTGTCGTTCGTTTGGACCAACAGGCCATGGCAGACCTGTCAATGTGGAGCACATTCATGTCCTCATGGAATGGCGTGAGATTGTTTATTCCCCCCCGGGACCCGTCCTCTCCCACGGTCTATTCTGACGCGGCCGCATCCAAGGGCTTTGCAGCCATATTTGGCAACCACTGGCTTGCCAGTGCCTGGCCGTCCCAGATCATGATGGACGAACAGGCCATTCGGTCATCCCCCCTGTTGGAGTTGTATCCGTTGGTGGCAGCGGCCCATGTATGGGGCCACGATTGGTCAGACTCGAGGGTGTTATTCATTGCCGATAGTCAGGACTTGGTCGACATCATCCGCAATGGCAGAGCAAAATCCCCTAAGATCATGGCTCTCATGCGTAGGCTGGTTTGGTTGTCCATGGTGCATAATTTTTGCATTGAGTGCTCCCACATTCAGGGTTCCAAGAATACTGCTGCGGATGCATTGTCCCGGTTTAACGTCGATATCTTTTTTCAGAACATGCCACTCGCGGACGCAACGGGGGCAGGCGTTCCAGCATACAGCGACCTGGTGTGGGACTGACATCATTGATCAGCAAAGCAAAGGACCTGTTGCACCAGAGCCTGTCTGAGAATACAGTCAGGAACTATTGTACGGGCTGGAATCTGTATAGGAAGTTTGCCGAGAGTCATCCACAGGGCAACGTGGATGACGTGTCATTCATAATGGCTTTCATCGCACATTGCCATGTCAACCTCAGACTCGCTCACAATACCATCCGCCTGTATTGGCGGGGGTGCAACATCAGTTCACGTTGGACAATCCGGCCCGGATCTCTTTCTTTACATCTCAGGCGATCAAGGCCACGCTCCGGGGCATTGAGAAAGCCGGGGCAAGTAGGCCGGTGGTCCGTCAACCCATGTCCGGCTCCTTGTTTAGGCAGTTGTCCTTGGCTCTGGATGGTGATCCTTTTGGGCCCTTGGTTAGCACCATCATTAAAGCCGCCCTTTACCTAGGGTTTTACGGGTTCCTTCGCCCGGGGGAATTCACCGCTTCCGTCCGGAGCGGCCATCATCTCCAGAAGCAGCACTTGACCTGGCATCACGACCTGTTTGTGCTGAGCATTCCATCTACCAAGACCGCTCAGACAGGGCCTCCAACCCTGGTATCGTTTTTTCCCTCACACAACGACTGGTGCCCAGTCAAGGTGCTGCGACAATTGTCTGTGGCCCTGCAGGCAACGGCGGCAGATAGTCCCCTACTTCCCTTCAAAGGAGGGCCGTTGTCCACGCCCCAGTTCATGTCACATGTGCGCTCATTAATGGCGGGGTTAGGTCAGGACCCGAAAGGCATCTCGGGACACTCCTTTCCTATTGGGGCGGCCTCGGCGGCATCTAGACACCAGATACCTCCTCATGTCATCAGGTGCATGGGGCGCTGGAGGTCGTCATGTTTTTCTAGATACATTCCAAATCCTCAATCAGAGATCCGTAATGCTTTCTGTTCTCTTGCACTGTAATAGTACAATAAAGTATCTGTCCGTATGATGGTGTCTCCTTTTTGGCCCCTTTTAGGCCTATCCTCGTTACAGGCTTCCGGCATTAACAAGCCAGAGGTTGGCGCTATCTACTACGTCCAGGGGCCATCGCCCTGACCACAAGTAGGTAAGGCTGCCGTGCAGCCTGTATTTGTGGGAGGGGCATAGGCCCCGCCCCTTGGCTATAAAGTCCACGGAGTACAGGGGAGGGGACGGGACGTGCAGCCAGGTACTCCTCCCTCCCTTCCCTTTTTCTTAGCTCTTCCTTAAGGCTCCATTCACACGTCCGCAAAATGGATCCGCACAATTTTGCGGAACTGGTGCAGACCCATTCATTTTCAATGGGGCCGGAATGTGCTGTCCGCATCCACATTTGCGGATCCGCACTTCCGCATCCGTGCTTCAGTTTCCGCAAAAAAATAGAACATGTCCTATTCTTGTCCGCAATTGCGGACAAGAACAGGCATATCCTTTTAGTGCCGTCAATGTGCGGTCCGCAAAATGTGGAACGCACATTGCCGCTTTCCGTGTTTTGCGGATCCGTGGCTCCGTGTGTCCGCAAAACACATTGCGGACGTGTGAATGGAGCCTAAGGATAGGCCCCCTTTTAGGCCTATCCTCGTTACAGGCTTCCGGCATTAACAAGCCAGAGGTTGGCGCTATCTACTACGTCCAGGGACCGTCGCCCTGACCACAAGAATATATATATATTTTTTTTTTAACATTTTCCTAGCAAAGTACAGTGGTGTGGAAATAAAAAAAAAATAATACTTGCCAAAGGACTAAAGTGGGGGTTCGATCTACTTGTCCCTCATGACAATCTACTTGTCCTGATACAAAAAATTATTTTAAATCAAAACCATATTTCAATGCACCGCCACGCTTCCTTATGCAGGGAGGTGGCTGGCTTGCGTTCCAGTCTTTGTGGTGTAAAATGACTCTAAGTTTAGTCCTCGTTCACACCAGATGATTCTGTCCAGAATGCACTACATCGCGGCCGAATCACTTTGTTAAGGGGCAGGAGGGGGCGTGACGATCCATTGAAGTGAATGGCACCGTAGCCACAGCCGCAGGCGATCGGATGCACGGTATTGCAAGGCACAAAATTATGCCTGAGGTCCGGTCAAAATGCGGCTTGCAGCATTTTGTTTTGACTGGACCGCAGGCATAATGTGCCTTGCGATCCTGTGCAGCCGATCATGGTTATGGTGCCAATGACTTCAACAGACCACTACGCCCCCTCCTGCCCCCTAATATAGTTAGCCGGCCGCAATGCGGTGCAGTGCATTCTGGACAGAATCAGGCCGGAACGCACTGCCTGGTGTGAACGAGTCCTTAATGTGATCACAGCAATTAGTTTAGTGCACACTCTTGCTTTTAGAACATTACTACCCGTACCTCTAGGTGGTTTAGGCAAATTTGCTGCTGATGTGGCATGGAAAGGGCCCCCCTCACCTACGCAGTTTGACAACACCTGCAGAAAGTGGGTCCTCTGAGGGATGCTGGCAGAGTTGAGAGTTCTATCAATGCCCCTGGCTCTGTAACGGCTCTGTCACTGCTCCTCCCCCCGAACTGGAGACGTGACAGATAGAAATGAGCGAACTTCTGTTTTAAGTTCGGCGTCTAAAGTTCGGCTTCCGGTTAGCGGAGGATCCCGATATAGATTCCGAATTCCGTTGTGGTCCGTGGTAGCGGAATCAATAATGGCGGTAGCGGAATCAATAACACCACGCCTTCCCCACTTTGTCACCGCGTCTGCGTCACTGCTCTATGCCCACTGCTCGGTAACTGCTAGTGTTGAGAGAACCTGGTGAAGTTTGGGTTAATAGGGACCCGAACTTCACTTTTATTATTATAACAGAAAATAATACTATTAGCTGTTTCAGATCGATCGTAAAAACTCAGATCCGATGGTATATTCTAACACAGAGGCGTTCCCATGGTGATAGGGATGCTTGAAGTTAAAATATACCATTGGATTGGAGAAAACGCCGATCCGATGGTATATTCTAAACCCGATGGGGACGGTGATGGGGACGCACGATGGGGATGGTGATGGGGACGCACCTCTGACAGGGCGCTGCCATCTGCAGCACCTGAGGGGTTAATTGCGCGGACGGCAGCTCCCTGTCAGAGGTCGGGTGCTGTGAATGTTTCTACAATGTTTGCATTGGTGGGCAGTGCGCCCTCCCTCCCTCCCCCCTCCCCGGTATTAAAATCATTGGTGGGCAGTGCGCCCCCCCCCCCCATCATTGGTGGCAGCGGCAGTTCCGATCGGAGTCCCAGCAGTGTAATGCTGGGGCTCCGATCGGTTACCCTGGCAGCCAGGACGCTATTGAAGTCCTGTCTGCCATGGTCAGTTACTCAGCAGCATTATACTTACATGCGCTGTGGCCGCCCGGCGCTCCTTCTTTTAACTCACAGGTCTGTGCGGCGCATTGCTTATGCTTATAGCAATGCGCCGCACAGACCTGTGAGTTACAAGATGAACAGCGCATGAAAGTATAATGCTGTTGAGTAACTGACCATGGCAGACAAGACTTCAGTAGCGTCCTGGCTGCCATGGTAACCGATTGGAGCCCCAGCATTACACTGCTGGGACTCCGATCGGAACTGCAGGTGCCACCAATGATGGAGGGTGCACTGCCCACCAATGATTTTAATACCTGGGAGGGGGGGGCGCACTGCCCACCAATGCAAACATTGTAGAAACATTCCCGGCACCCGACCTCTGACAGGGAGCTGCCGTCCGCGCAATTAACCCCTCAGGTGCCGCGGATGGAACACCTCGGGTTTAGAGTATATCATCGGATCTGAGTTTTCCGATGATATATTTTAACTTAAAGCATCCCCATCACCACGGGAACGCCTCTCCACGCCCAGCTTGTCGCCGATCCACTGCTCCAGTAAACAAAGCCATCTCAGCCCTGCTACTTGCCAGCAGCAGGGCTAAGCTGAACAAACTACCTATGGACTTTATTGAGAGCTGTACAGACTGGGGCACACGAAAAGCTCTGCATAGCACATGACTGATTTGCTATGCCATAACTGATTTGCTATGCCAGGCGTTAGCAGACAAGCACAGGCAGGGCCAGTGATGTGTTATGTTACCTCATACATCGGTACAGGCTTTACGCAGAGCGGAGCGAGTGCAGGCAGGAGCATTACATAACACATCGCTGCTCCTGCCTGTGCTCACTCTGCTAGAGCCTGGTATAGTATATCAGAGATGTGCTATGCAGAGCTTTTAGCGAGCCGAACCCGTACAGGCAGTGCAACTTCAATGGAATCCATATATCAGTACGCCACTAACATGTTAGCGCTGTAAAAGAGTACAGAGTCCAAAGCGGTATAGACACCTGAACTTCTGATCTCTATATCGCTAGGAAAACATGAAAAAAAAATAATAATTACCGTATTTTTGGAGTATAAAACGCACCTAGGATTTGGAGGAGGAAAATAAGAAAAAAAAAATTCTTCACAGAAGTTCAGGTTTGGGTTAGTTATAGTGTAGATTGTATTATTTTCCCTTATAACATGGTTATAAGGCAAAATAATAGCATTCTGAATACAGAATGCATAGTACAATAGGGCTGGAGGGGTTAAAAAAAAAAAAAATCTAGTGATGGATCATGTGACAGACCATGTGATGAACGTAGTGACGTCATCAAAGGTCCTATTCTTCACAAAAGAAGACAGAAGAGATGCCGGCTGCGCGAACAAGTGGATTAAGGTGAGTTAAATTTTTAGATTTTTTTTTTTTAACCCCTCCAGCCCTATTGTACTATGCATTCTGTATTCAGAATGCTATTATTTTGCCTTATAACCATGTTATAAGGGAAAATAATACAATCTACACTATAACTAACCCAAACCTGAACTTCTGTGAAGAAGTTCGGGTCTGGGTACCACAGTCAGTTTTTTATCACGCGCGTGCAAAACACATTGCACCGGCGTAATAAAAACTGAACATCGGAACGCAATCGCAGTCAAAACTGACTGCAATTGCGTTCCTACTCGCGCGGGTTGAAGCTTCTGGCATATACCCCGAACATAACCATAGGCCCCACATTTGCCAGATGGAGGCAAAGTATGTCCTTTTGGCCTCCATTGGAGTGTAACATCTTTGCAAAACTTTTTTATTGGTGAGTGAAGCAGACTGCATTTTTCGTACAGTGAGCCACCATTTTCTGGCCAATGGCTTAAAGAGTAAATACACTTTTTTCCATTTTTGATATGTCATATGGACATATCAGAAGTGTTGATCGGCGGGGTCCCAGCTCTGAGACCCCCAACGATCACTAGAATTAAGGAGTTAGTGCTCAGCTTTCTATTGAGTTTGTCTACAGTCTCGTGCTCAGCAGTGTACTAAGATGCAGTTGTACTGGGTCCAACAAAAACTGACATTATACCATGTTTAGATGTGGCTTACTTGTCAACTAATTTATGAGGACCAACTTTCACACTGAAAATTCTACAAAAAAAGACAGTACATTGCAAGAAAATTGGGTTTTTACAATATCCCGTCCTTGTGTATTGGAAAAATCCTGTTGATTTTAGGGCATGCTGCTGGATTTTGCAAGTTTTTTCCTGATTTTATACTTTGCGGTGCAGAGGGTAAAATGTATACCACATTTGCATCAAAATCTGCTTGTAACATAGCTGCAGGAATTTCTGAATACATCTGAATGGAGTTTGTAAAAATGCACATGCTGCAGAAGCCAATCTGCCATGTGAGAATATATCCTGTGGCCAATTTCATCACGTTTAGGCCTTTTTCACACTACCGTTTTTTTTTTCGTTTTGTGGGCCGTTTTTTGCGTTCCGTATACGGTCCTTATACGGAACCATTCATTTCAATGGGTCCGCAAAAAAACTGAATGTACTCCGTATGCATTCCGTTTCCGTGTTTCCGTATCTCCGTTCCGTGAAAAGGTAGAACATGTCCTATATTTGGCCGCAAATCACGTTCCGTGGCTCCATTAAAGTCAATGGGTCCGCAAAAAAAAACTGAATGCATACGGAAATGCATCCGTATGTCTTCCGTATCCGTTTGCGGAATCATCTATTGAAAATGTTATGCCCAGCCCAATTTGTTCTGTATACTGTATATGCCATATGGAAAAACGGAATGGAAAAATGGAACCGAAACGGAAACACAACGGAAACAAAAAACGGAACAACGGATCCGTGAAAAACGGACTGGAAAACACTGAAATAGCCATACGGTAGTGTGAAAGAGGCCTTACTGTCAATTCAGGTCATTAGACTCGTAGTCCTACGACCATTTTAGGCCTCCTGCACACGACCATATGGCTTTTTCAGTGTTTTGCGGTCTGTTTTTCCCGGATACATTGTTCCGTTTTTTGTTTCCGTTGTGTTTCCGTTTCTGTTCCGTTTTTCCGTATGGCATATACAGTATACTGTAATTACATAGACAAAATTGGGCTGGGCATAACATTTTCAATAGATGGTTCCGCAAAAAACGGAACGGAAACGGAAGACATACGGATGCATTTCCGTATGTGTTCCGTTTTTTGGCGGACCCATTGACTTGAATGGAGCCACGGAACGTGATTTGCGGGCAATAATAGGAAATGTTTAAACGGAATGGGAAAACGGAAACTGAATGCATACGGAGTACATTCCGTTTTTTTTGTGGAACCATTGAAATGAATGGTTCCGTATACGGAACGCAAAAAGCGCCCAGTAAACGGGAAAAAAAAACGGTCGTGTGCAGGAGGCCTTACACTATTGCAGACTTGCCCAAAGCTTGGTTTGTGGTATTTTTATAGTCTTTATTGATAAAAAAACAAACAAAAAAAAAACCACAGCATTGTGAAAGTACGTTCAAAAAAGGCATAAAAACTCCTGTACAAAAAGAAATGGATGAAAAAACAGCACCACAATGTCATAAAAACTCTCCAAATACCTAAAAACCACAGATGTATGCAAAAATATACTTAACCCCTTGGATAGGCTTTTTAATTTTTGCGTTTTTGTCATAACTTTTCTATTTTTCTATTCACATAGCCGTGTGAGGGCTTGTTATTTGTGGGAAAAGTTGTACTTTCTAATGCCACAATTTAATATAGCATGCAATGTACTGGGAAGCAGGAAAAAATTCCAATTGGGGTGGAATTGGGAAAAAAACACAATTAGGCCTCTTGCACACGAACGTCTGCGGCCCGCAATGCACGAGCACAGTCTGTGGGGCAGCCGCATCGGATCGCGGACCCATTCACTTTAATGGGTCCGCAATATGGCCGTTCCACAAAAAGATAGGACATTTTCTATCTTTTTGCGGAACGGAAGTACGGGACGAAAAAGTTCCGTAGGGTTCCGTTCCTTGCTTCCGTTCCGCACCATTCCGCATCTCCGGATTTGCGGACCCATTGAAGTGAATGGGTCTGCATCCGTGATGCGGAATGCCGATGGAACGGCACCCGTGTATTGCACACCAACACGTTGGTGTGCAAGAGGCCTTAAGCCACAGTTTTATGGGTTTTCTATATGTGGAAAAACTGACCTGTGTCTTTCATTTTCTGAGTCAGTATGATTACAATGATACCACATGTGTAGGTTATGTGTTTTAATACTGCAAAAATAATCAAAACTTAGTTTTTTTTTTTTTATACATTGCCATATTCTGACCCCCAGAGTGTGTGTGACTTTTAGATTATATTTTATTACATTTTTTTGGAGATTTTGATATTTTTTTCCGTTACGCAATTGGCAGTATGGGATAAATCTTTTTATATTTCAATAATACAGGCTTTTTCGGACACAGCAATGCCCATGATGTTTATATTTTTTTATTGTTTATGTATTTATTTTTTTATTGTAGGGAAAGGGGGGTGATATCAATATATATATATTTTTTGGTACTTTTTTTTATATATTAAAAAATATATATTTATACTGTATTCCCATAGAACTACGTATAAGCTCTTCAGAGAGACTCAGTGTATTAGAATTAATGACTGGCACCCCTGATTGCTGCATGGGGGAGCTGGTCTTAACCCGGAACTGTGCACTTCCAGGTTTTTCACCATTTAGATGCTGCGGTCACGCTTGATCACGTTATCTAAAAGTTTAAATGCCTGCGATCAGCATTATTGCTGGTCGCAGACATGAGCCATGGACCTCTGCTGTTTGAAGCAGCAGAGACCCACAGGCTTTGGCGCCGGCTGCACGCGTAAGTGGGCTCCATGTTTAAAGATCCTCCCAGCGATGTACATGTATGTCGCTGGGAAGCTAAGGGTTAAAGATGTTTTCTCTCAATAAAATGGTAATGACCTTTCCATATGTGATCGGTCTGACTCCCAGTGCCTCCGCCAGTCTCCTCTTTGCAGAGGCCACAGTGCTTCGGTGAGCCCTGCGGCCTCCTCCTAGGCCAGTGACGTCACGTTCAACAGTCATTTGGCGTATGTGCAGCTCAGTCCTATTCAAGTGAATGGAATTGGGCTGCAATACTAAGAACAGCTGCTATACAATGTACCTTGCTGTGCTTGGGAATTTTGTGAGGAGGCCGCACCGCTCACGTGATTGCTGCATCCCTTTCAATCAGCCAACCCGATCTGAAACGGACAACCTATCCTGAGGATAGGCCATCAGTGTTGGGGCTCATTCACACGGCCGTAGGTGGGCTTGTCGTCCCCAATGCACGGGCAACCTAGTACGGCCGCCGGAATGAATCCAGACCCTTTCAACTTGAATGGGTCTGCATTCGTCCGTTCCGCAAAAAGATAGAGCAAGTTCTATCTTTTTGAGGAACGGAAGTACGGAACAGAACCCCACGGAAGCACTCCGTAGTGCTTCTGTAGTGTTCCATTCTTCGCAAATTTTTAATCTAACCTTTTACAGAACACAATTTGGTGGCTTTATATGTCATAAATACAGTATATAAAGAATAAAATACCCATGCCATTTTCTCGAGAAAGATCCAGCAATCGGTAGTAGAATTGTATTCCATTGATGTAGCTGTTAAAGGTATTCATATATGAAACCAGGAAAAACTGATGGCGCCTTTGATGCTGGGATACCAGACAATTGTGGATGGAATACAGTACTGTATACTGGGAACTTGAGTCATTTTTTTAAGGAAATATCTTAACAAAAGTGATGATTCTATTCTAAAGAGAACATGGGAGGTGCCATTTAAGTAGAATATAATGTAGTTTACACAGAAAACTAGTGCTCAACTTCTCAGACTGATACCACATACTTTTATCAGGTTGTAGTTCATGTCATACGTGTATAGCCTAGGGTTGGACGATATCAAAAATATTCAGACGATAACGATATAAAAAAATTTATCGCGATAACGATATATATCGCGATAAATACCCGTTTTAAAGAAAACACAAGGAGACGTTATACTGTGTGGGGGGCCACAAGGAGACATTATACTGTATGGGGGCAGCCACAAGGAGACGTTATACTGTATGGGGGCAGCCACAAGGAGACGTTATACTGTATGGGGGCAGCCACAAGGAGACGTTATACTGTATGGGGGCAGCCACAAGGAGACGTTATACTGTATGGGGTCAGCCACAAGGAGACGTTATACTGTATGGGGTCAGCCACAAGGAGACGTTACACTGTATGGGGACAGCCACAAGGAGACGTTATACTGTATGGGGGGCCACAAGGAGACGGTATACTGTATGGGGTCAGCCACAAGGAGACGTTATACTGTATGGGGGCAGTCACAAGGAGACGTTATACTGTATGGGGTCAGCCACAAGGAGACGTTATACTGCATGGGGTCAGCCACAAGGAGACGTTACACTGTATGGGGACAGCCACAAGGAGACGTTACACTGTATGGGGGGCCACAAGGAGACGTTATACTGTATGGGGGCAGCCATAAGGAGACATTATACTGTATGGGAGCAGCCACAAGGAGACGTTATACTGTATGGGGGCAGCCACAAGGAGACGTTATACTGTATGGGGGCAGCCACAAGGAGACGTTATACTGTATGGGGTCAGCCACAAGGAGACGTTATACTGTATGGGGTCAGCCACAAGGAGACATTATACTGTATGGGGTCAGCCACAAGGAGACATTATACTGTATGGGGTCAGCCACAAGGAGACGTTACACTGTATGGGGACAGCCACAAGGAGACGTTATACTGTATGGGGGGCCACAAGGAGACGTTATACTGTATGGGGTCAGCCACAAGGAGACGTTATACTGTATGGGGGCAGTCACAAGGAAACGTTATACTGTATGGGGGGCCACAAGGAGACGTTATACTGTATGGGGGGCCACAAGGAGACGTTATACTGTATGGGGCAGCCACAAGGAGACGTTACACTGTATGGGGTAGCCACAAGGAGATGTTATACTGTATGGGGGGCCACAAGGAGATGTTATACTGTATGGGGGCAGCCACAAGGAGACGTTATACTGTATGGGGTCAGCTACAAGGAGACGTTATACTGTATGGGGCAGCCACAAGGAGACGTTACACTGTATGGGGTCAGCCACAAGGAGACGTTACACTGTATGGGGACAGCCACAAGGAGACGTTATACTGTATGGGGGGCCACAAGGAGACGTTATACTGTATGGGGTCAGCCACAAGGAGACGTTATACTGTATGGGGGCAGTCACAAGGAGACGTTATACTGTATGGGGGGCCACAAGGAGACGTTATACTGTATGGGGGGCCACAAGGAGACGTTATACTGTATGGGGGGCAGCCACAAGGAGACGTTATACTGTATGGGGGGCCACAAGGAGACGTTATACTGTATGGGGGGCCACAAGGAGACGTTATACTGTATGGGGGGCCACAAGGAGACGTTATACTGTATGGGGGGCCACAAGGAGACGTTATACTGTATGGGGGCCGCAAGGAGACGTTATACTGTATGGGGGCCACAAGGAGACGTTATACTGTATGGGGGGCCACAAGGAGACGTTATACTGTATGGGGGCCACAAGGAACGCAGCCGCAAGGAGACATTACATACAGTATGGTGGTAGCTGCGCCTGCAGCAGCCGCAAAAGGAGACATTACTTAGAGTATGGGGCTGGGGGGCAGCATGTCTTATGGCCACTTGTGTGACTGTGACTTGTCACCTGCCTGCCAGGCTGCCACCACCATAATTCCTTCTTGTTGGTCATGCTCATCATGTCATGGGGGAGCCGGGAGGTACTGGAGGAGGTCGAGGGACTCATGATGGCTCACTGCGGAGCATGCAGCCACTGGCAGGCATGAAGGACTGAGTGGGCTGTGGGCCAAGACATATAACTGGGGTAATAGGCAGAGTGGACTGGAGTGACATTACAAACCTTTTACCACTCGCTGCTGTAGTATGTATGTACTGCGCTGCTCTAGTCTCAGCCTGGGGGCGTCACCTGATTCCGACATTAGACGTCGGTCGGTGGGCGGAGACAGTCACAGAACATTCAGAGCAAGCAGGAGGAGCCGCTGGTAGATATAGATAATGATGGGGGAGGGCAGCGGCGCCGCGGACTCAGTTTTTAAAGCTATGACGTCACAAAATATACCGCGGTATTAGGTCTCCTGCACACGACCGTATTTTTTTGCGGTCCGCAAAAACGGGTCCTGTTTTTCCGTGATCCGTGACCGTTTTTTCGTCCGTGGGTCTTCCTTGATATTTGGAGGATCCACGGACATAAAAAAAAAAAGTCGTTTTGGTGTCCGCCTGGCCGTGCGGAGCCAAACGGATCCGTCCTGAATTACAATGCAAGTCAATGGGGACGGATCCGTTTGACGTTGACACAATATGGTGCAATTTCAAACGGATCCGTCCCCCATTGACTTTCAATGTAAAGTCAGGAGTTAATATACCATCGGATCGGAGTTTTCTCCAATCCGATGGTATATTTTAACTTAAAGCGTCCCCATCACTATGGGAACGCCTCTATGTTAGAATATACCGTCGGATTTGAGTTACATCGTGAAACTCAAATCCGACAGTATATTCTAACACAGAGGCGTTCCCATGGTGATGGGGACGCTTCAGGTTAAAATATACTAAAATAACTGTGTACATGACTGCCCCCTGCTGCCCCCCCCCCCTGTAGTTAACACATTGGTGGCCAGTGCGGCCGCCCCCCCCCCCCCTCCCTCCCCTGTAGTTAACTCATTGGTGGCCAGTGGGCCCCCCTCCCTCCCCTGTAGTTAACTCATTGGTGGCCAGTGCGGCCGGCCCCCCTCCCTCCCCTGTAGTTAACTCGTTGGTGGCCAGTGGGCCTTCTCCCCTCCCTCCCCCTCCTAATTAAAATCTCCCCCCTATCATTGGTGGCAGCGGAGTGTACCGATCGGAGTCCCAGTTTAATCGCTGGGGCTCCGATCGGTAACCATGGCAACCAGGACGCTACTGCAGTCCCGGTTGCCATGGTTACTTAGCAATTTGTAGAACCATTATACTTACCTGCCATGACCTGTCACTTACCAGTAGTAGGAGCTCCCGGCCGGACCTGTCACTTACCAGTAGGAGGAGCTCCCGGCCGGACGCAAACATCGCAGCTCGCAGGTAAGTATAATGGTTCTACAAATTGCTAAGTAACCATGGCAACCGGGACTGCAGTAGCGTCCTGGTTGCCATGGTTACCGATCAGAGCCCCAGCGATTAAACTGGGATACCGATCGGTACACTCCGCTGCCACCAATGATAGGGGGGAGATTTTAATTAGGAGGGGGAGGGAGGGGAGAAGGCCCACTGGCCACCAATGAGTTAACTACAGGGGAGGGGGGGGGGGCCCACTGGCCACCAATAAGTTAACTACAGGGGAGGGGGGGGGGCGGCCGCACTGGCCACCAATGAGTTAACTAAAGGGGAGGGGGGGCCCACTGGCCACCAATGAGTTTACTACAGGGGAGGGGGGGGGCGGCCGCACTGGCCACCAATATTAACTACAGGGGAGGGAGAGGGGGGCCGGCCACACTGGCCACCAATGTGTTAACTACAGGGGGGGTGCTGCCCCCTGCTGCCTGGCAGCACCTGCCAGGCAGCAGGGGGCAGTCATGTACACAGTTCTTTTAGTATATTCTAACCTGAAGCGTCCCCATCACCATGGGAACGCCTCTGTGTTAGAATATACTGTCGGTTCTGAGTTTTCACGAAGTGAAAACTCAGCTATAAAAAAGCTTTTATGCAGACGGATCTTCGGATCCGTCTGTATAAAAACTAACCTACGGACACGGATGCCAATCTTGTGTGCATCCGTGTTCTTTCACGGACCCATTGACTTGAATGGGTCCGTGAACCGTTGGCCGTGAAAAAAATAGGACAGGTCATATTTTTTTCACGGCCAGGAAACACGGATCACGGATGCGGCTGCAAAACGGTGCATTTTCCGATTTTTCCACAGACCCATTGAAAGTCAATGGGTCCGCGAAAAAAAAAACGGAAAACGGCACAACGGCCACGGGTGCACACAACGGTCGTGTGCAGGAGGCCTTAGGAAACGGCGATATCGCCGGTTTTTTTAATATGGCGGTATATCGAGAAACCGGTATATCGCCCAACCCTAGTATAGCCCCAAATCCGTAATCCATACTGTAGGTAGCACTTTGATCTGAAAGACAATTGATTTATCTGTTCAAACAGGAACTTTCAGTGTGACGTGTGCCAGAATGTTAGACCTGCTCAATAGTATGTTATATGTTTTTTTCCACTGGTGGGGGATGGGAAAAGAGAGAATGTTTAAATCAAGCAGCTGCAAGTAAAGCCTCATTCACACAACTGTAACTGCATTTCTGTCCGCAACCGGATCCGTAAAAAATATGAATACCCTTTGTGTGTATTCCACACTTTTCTCACTCTCAATAGACATGATGACCTCACAGATCTGCAAGGTGTATGGATGTGTGCATGGACCCTAGAAATGAATGCATCTGAGTGCTATGCACAATGAAAAATACTTTAGTGTGCATGAGGCCAAATTTGTATTCAGATAGTTGTGTTTGCACATGAGATTTTTGGGCACGGTGAGTTTTTTACTTTGGTTTTCCAAAAACCACATGCGGCCGAAGACAAAGCCACAACACATGAGCACAGCCTAAATAGAAGTGTATTTAGAAGCGATTGTGTCATGGTTGGACTACTTTATTTGATAAATACCTTCTGCGATGTAGAAGTACCTGCTCCTACCACACATATTTGCAAACCTGTTAGTTCAACAGTTTAACTTCTTCACTTTGCCGCTGATTGATGCATAGTTTTGAGCCAGTCTGCAAAACATTGAGGGTATGCAGCATGAGCCATTACTAAATGTAAAAATAAATAAATTGTCCATTAACCATTGGATTAATCCTTTATACCACCCATCTACACTCCTGGCCCTTGTTCGGCTGCAATGGATGTAAGGTGGCAGTGGCATATGGAGCTAAACAAGCATAAATACTATATATAGTCTAGTCTGGAGTCTGAATGTGTTTTTTCTTCATTTGGGGTCTGAATTAACTTAGGATTCTGGTTTGGTATCTTAAATTAATGTAATGAGTCTGAACATATTTAAGGTGTCTGTTCTGTGGCCTGATATGAATATAGGAGTCTGGTCTGGTCTGTGGTCTAATTAATTTTATGTCTTTAATGAATTTTGGTCTCTGGTCTGTGGCCACGTTATATAAGCCACATACTAAAAAAAACAACTTCCATCTTTGCCGTGACCTACTGCTTGAGTATCAACCTGTGAAGGGCTCTCTCTGCATGCCGACAATTTACTACATCTTAGAGGTTACTTAGACCACTCTGCCAGCTAAATTTCCATTACAGGTCCACAGCAATATACATTTTAAGTATTGTAGCAGGAACAAAGGGCTCTTTAATTAAATGGGGTTGTCCAGTTTTTGGAGGAACTAAATAACGCTGGGGAGCAGCCTACAATAAATAACTTTACCTAACCGATCCATCGCTGACGCTCCTGTTCTCTATGCCAGGCTGTTCAGTTGACTGCAGCAATGATTATCGCAGCAACAACACATGACCGCTGCAGTCAATCATTGGCATCTTTGGTGCACCAAAAAGGCCAGTGATTAGCTACAGCAGTCACATGTTTCCATCTTGACGTCACAGCTGCAACCAGGTGAACAGAGCCCGACTGGGAGAATTGGAGCATCAGAGCTGGATCTGCTTAGTTAGTAATAATAAGTTCTTTATTGCAGGCTGATCCCCATGGTTATCCAGTTTCCGTCTGAAACCGGACAGCCTCTTAAAGCTACCCATTGATTAGTGATTTTAGACAGCATTTGATTTTGACCTTCTGTTGCCGAATGTTGTCACTGGTATAACCTCACCTACACGCACTGCTTTCACACAAGTCACAAAGTAGACAGAAATTGATTTACACAATTTTTATTATACAGTATGCAGCACATGGCCATTTAGTTTTATTTTTTACTGTTTAACTAGGCCAGTTTTGAGGACTGAAAGTGTTTTTTTTTGCCTTTTAACATTAAAGTGGCCTGGTGTTTTACAGAACTAGTTGTACTTTTCTATGGTGCTATATTTGAAATATGTGTATACTATTTGGTGTTTTGTGATCAATGTGTAATAAACTTTATTAAGTGGGAAGATATTGTGTTTGGCTTGTGGTTTCAGTATTTCTTTGTTTTCATGCTTTTCATTATTTTTTTAAATTCTATCATTGGATTTGTATTAATGTTTTTACATAATAATGCACTTGATTTTTTGTTTATGAGAAAGTAGGCTAACCTGTGTACAGTACATTGAAAGTTACTTTAGGACAGTACAATAGAGAACTGCTTTTCATAAAAATACCAGATATTTTATGTAAAGTATTCTGTAGCTCTTAAATACATCATGACGTATTTGTACATCATGAACTGCCAACATTAACGTGCCATGATGTACAGTTTCTGCTCCTGTACCTGTATGTCAGCTGGTAGCAGCTATCAGGTATCAGCCCGTTAGATCATGCCAAAGACGTGGTCTAATTGTCTGTAAGTATTACACTGACAGATCATATTGCTATGGAATACTAAGTATTCCAAAGATTAATGTACAGTGATACCTCGGTTCACGAACTTAATTCGTGAACTGACTCTGGTGTGAACCGAATTGGTCGCGAACCGAGGCACATTTTCCCATAGGGTTCAATGTAAATCCGGTTAATCCGTGCTGACCTTTTTTTGGGGGTTTTTGAAGCACAAAAATATGAAACAAATTACAATACACATTAGTACAGTATAGTATAGCTCAATGGTTATTTTCTTCACAACCTTGCTGTCACCTTTACTACTGCTCTGCACTTTCTTTTTGCCACCATGCTTGCCACCTGCATTTCCACTTTGCACATTGTCACTTGCATTTCCACTTTGCACATTGTCACCTGCATTGCTGTTCTTGTCACCTTCATTGCTGCTCCGCACTTTCTTCTTTCCACTATGCTTCTTGGGAGCCATATTGGGTGTCCAGTGAACTATACAGTACTGTATGTGCTAAAAAGCACACCAAAAATCAAAAAATCACTTAAAATGTTTGCAGAGTACTCACAGTACTACTTTCTGTGTCTCTTCTTCTCTCCACGGTCTTCCTACAGGAAGTCACGACCATGTGACAGCCTGGAAATAGCATTAAAATGGCCGCGGCTCCTGTTCGTGAACCGAGGCGGAGTTCGTGAACCGGAGCATATTTTTATGAACTTTTCTGTTCGTGAACCGAGTTGTTCGTGAACAGAAGCGTTCGTGAACCGAGGTATCACTGTATGTGATCAAGTTATTGCTGCTTTATGTCCCCTAGTGGGATTATAAAACAAACAGACCTAGTTATGTATAAAAAAAAAAATCACTGTTTAGAGTAGTAAAATGTAAAAAAACCCACTGCAAACATAAGAATAAAGTTAGAATATTTTTTACAATGCATTTGGAAAGTCTTCAGACCCTTTCACTTTTTCACATTTTGTTATGCTTCTACCTTGCAACAAGTTCTCCCCATCAATTTGCACCCTGTGCCCCATAATGAGTAAGTGAAAACAGAATTTAAGAGAGGTGTTTCTGCACCTTGATTGGAGTCCACCTGTGGTAAATTCAGTTGATTAGACATGATTTAGAAAGGCACACCCCATCCATATAACGAATCCAGTTATCGAAAAATCTGCCGATTCGTTGCTATGCGGGCGGGAGCGGGCGGACAAGCACTATGCCTGCGGGTCCTTAACCGCCAGTCACTTTTACTTTAACATCTTGCTATATGTGTCATCCACAGATCCTCCCTCCCCATAACAGCCGCGGCCCCGCCGCTCACAGCAGTAGACTATTCCTTAACTGGCAGTAACTTTTACTTCAACTTTAAATCAGCGCATCTTTATTACCTTACAATGAAGTTCCAGTAACAGGCAGAGCCGGCGGCAGCGTAACGTCACTTACTCATGTGACGCGCCTGCTTCATTCATAAAGTGGGCGGAGCAGGCGCGTCACGTGGGTGGGTGAGTGACGTTACGCTGCCGCCCGCTCTGTCTGTTAGTGGAGCTTCATTGTAAGGTAATAAAGATGCGCTGATTTAAAGTTGAAGTAAAAGTTACTGCCAGTTAAGGAATAGTCTACTGCTGTGAGCGGCGGGGCCGGGGCTGTTATGGGGAGGGGGGGATCTGTGGATGACACATATAGCAAGATGCTACAGTATATAGTGTCATCCATAGATCCCTCCCCATAACAGTGTGTCATCCACAGATCCCCCCCATAACAGTGTGTCATCCACAGATCCCCCCATAACAGTGCCATCCACAATTTGTTTTAATATGGCCTTTGAGCATAATTTTTCAAGTAAAATCATATAAATATTTTTTTGTCATTTTGGTGTTTTTTTTCCCCCCCGATTAATTGATGAAATTATCGACAACTAATCGATTATTCAAATAATCATTAGCTGCAGCCCTAGTCTCAAATCTGACCATACAGATCAGAGCAAAAACCATGCCATCAGAAGGAAACAACTGCCTGTGGAGCAGGATTGTGTGGTGGCGCAAATCTGGAAAAGGGTACAAAAAGACCTCTGCTTCGCTGAAAGTTCCCTCACGCACAGTGGCCTCCATAATTCTTAAATTAAAGAAGTTTGGAACAACCAGGTCTCTGCATAGAGCTGGGAGTCCCCCTCCCCCCAAACTAAGTAATTAGGAAAGGAGAAACTTGGTAAGAGAAGTGACCAAGAACCCAATGGTCACTCTGGCTTAGCTCCAATGATCCTGTATGCACATGGTAGAAACTTCAGAAGGTTAACCATCACTGCACCACTCCACCAATCTGGGCTTTGTAGCTGAGTGGCCAAAATGAAGTTTCTCCTCAGCAAGGATACATAAAAGCCCACCTGGAGTTTGCAAAAAAGCAACTAAAGGACTCTTAGACTCTGAGAAACAAGATTCTCTGGTCTGATGAAACCAAGATTGAACTTTTGGCCTCGATTCTCACCTGTCCATATTACCATCCCTACAGTGAAACGTTGTAGTGTCAGCATGATTCTGTAGGGGTGTTTTTCCGAGTCTGGAGAAGGGGGACTGGTCAGAGTTAAGGGAAAGCTGAATAGAGAAAAGTACAGAGATATTCTTAATGAAAACCTTTTACAGAGTTCTTAGTGGCTGTCACGGTGGGGAGTGGGGGAAACTCCCCACCGTGCGGTGTCAAAGGGTGATAAGGGAGCAGGTCACCTCCTACCGCATCCCTAATCCTCTCCCTGACTCCTCACCGTATGAGCAGACCCCGATGGTAGGACGGCTCATACACGGGATACCTAATATCCTGAGTCACCCTGGAAATCCCTCACATAGGAGCAGGGGAGAGACTACCTGTTCATCCTCAACACGGAGGAACAGGAGTCTCTAACTAAGGCCAGGCTGCAAGCAGAGGGGAACACATACAGCATATGGAGATGGCAGGTAAGTGAAACCAGACACACTGACTGGAACCCGTGCACAAGTGCTAGTGTCCACACCAACATCAAAGGACACAGCACACACCACGAACCACACAGGGACCCAGGACACTCATAGCTGCAATAAATATGAGACAGGGGAATGTCTAAACAACATGCTGGACACCAAACACTACCAGACATGTAACACCAAAAATAGACATACCAACACCCTGATCAAAACCCACTCCATACACAAAGGGACAGGAAGGGAAGGAGACACCGTGATAACATTGATGACCACAAGGGTGGCCCTCACTGGACAGATGGAACAGAGAACCACCAGCATACACCAAGGATGAAGGAACACTGGACTTCAAGCATCCAGCAGAGACTAAATAGCCCAAGCAGCCACACCCACACACACATAAACCTAGTATTCACAAAACACTAGGAAGGGAGTTAACCCTTCCAACACCAGACAAGGGAAGGCTACAACTTAAAGGGGAAGTGCACACACAAGCATACTAAACCACATGTTACCACCGGCAACAGCATGCATGGCAACCATGTCACGGCAATCACCCAGAAGGCCAAGACACTGCCACCGCATGCTCTCACAGCAACACGTTGCCGCGGGCAACCGCAAGTGTGGCAACAGTGTCACAGCGCAAACCAAAGGCCGTGACAGTGGCCTGTGAATTTCATTGAGTGATCTAGCCACAGCCCTGACTTGAACCCAAATAAACATTGCTGGAAAGACCTGAAAATGGCTGTCCACCAGCGTCCCAACCTGACAGAGCTTGAGTGGATCTTCAGAGAAGAATGGCAGAACATCCCCAAATCCAGGTGTGTAAAGCTTGTGGCACCATACCCAAAAAGCTTGGAGGCTGTAATCTCTGCCAAAGGTGCTTCATTTCGCCACTGAGTAAAGGGTCTGAATACTTATGTCAATGCAATATTTTGGTTTTTCCTCTTCAGTAAATTAGCAAAGATTTCGAACATTCTGTTTTCGCTTCATCTTTTCCGAATGCCCTGTATGCTTCACAGTGCATGTAAATAAAAAAAACAACAGCAAATTTGCCTCTCCCCCTATTCCAATTTCCTTCCAAAACTGATTAAAAAAAGAAGTTAATAAAAAATATGTACCCCACAAGTTCTTATGAGTACAGTGGCAGAAAAATTTTAAGTTATGGGTTGTGAAATGTGGCACCCCAAAAACGGCACTCCATAAAACATGGTGCGAAAAATGTATAACACACTCCCATCCCCCCACACACAAATGTAGGTATTTCTGCATTTGTACAGCCAAGCTGTGTACACTGATCCTGTGATGTGGCAAACATGATGGCCGGATTGGCCATAGACACTACAGGAAAATTTCCTGGTGGGCTGATGCCCCTAGGGGGCACCCAAGTCTTCCTCTCTGCTGCTGACCAAGTACATAATGAGCTCTCAAAAGTAATTAACGCTGTGAGAATCAGGTGCTCATGTACCAGGCAGTAACCGCTGTAGTATGGCATATACTCATAGGGCCTCCTTTGCATACACAAAGACAAAACTTTCAAGCATTTTTCATTGTGTTTTTTTACAAGTATTTTTCAATTGTTAGGCCCCTTGCAGACGAGCGTGTGCGGATTAGGTCTGGATCCGATTGCGTTCAGTTGTTCAGTTTTTATTGTGCGGGTGCAATGCGATTTAATGTGTTTTGCACGTGCGTGATAAAAAACTGAATGTTTACAAATAACATCTCTTAGCAACCATCTGTGAAAAACGCATTGCATCTGCACTTACTTGCGGAATATAGAACATGCTGCAATTTTCACGCAACGCAGAAGTGATGTGTGAAAACCAACGCTCATGTACACAGAACCATTGAAATGAATAGGTCAGGATTCAGTGCGGGCGCAATGCGTTCGCATCACGCATTGCACCCGCGCAGAATACTCGCCCGTGTGAAAGGGGCCTTATATTTTATAACACACATTATTTTTGGAAAAATCAATTGAGAAGCCTATTTGAAAATCACCAGGAAAAATAGAATCTAGAATATGCGGCGTTTGTCCCCCAAAAAATAAAAAGCCATCAAAATGCAACAAAACAAAAGACATTGGGGAAAAATGATGAAAACTAAAAGAACAAATCTCTTTGTAGATCTTTACAACACAGACAGACCTCTAGACAGAAAAAATGACCCAAGCTGTGCAGTGACTGGTTGTTATGGGCCTCACCAAGGCAAACCCAAGCCGCATTCTCTCTCTGATTAATCTATCTGTGTCCAGAATGCTGCAGAGTACTGTGTTCATGTATATAGACCAATCAGACTATTGGAGAGTGATAGGGATCTATATTGTATATAGGTATATGTCTGTAGCCCAGCATTTAAGAATTCTGACTTCAAAAAGTTGCAAAATAGGGTTTTGAGTCGAGAATGCGTGCATTTTTAGCCTCTTGAGTTGACTTAAAGTGGTTGTCCGAATGATTAATAATGAGTGACATCCTCAAGATACCGTAGGTGATCAGTTTGTGATCGATGAGGGTCTGACTCCCAGCACCCATCGCTAATCAGCTGTTTGAAGAGGCTGCAGCACCCTCATACAGCTATATCAACTGAAAAATAGCTCTTAAAATGTGACTGAAAAAATAAAATAAATTGCTTTGGCATGGTTTTTCACAGAATTTCTAACACAATTTTCATTAGGGCTCATGCACACGACAGTATTTTGCGTTCAGTATACTGGCCGTTTTTGTAGTTCAGTATGCGGTACATATACTAAACCATTCATTTCAATGGTTCAGCAAAAAAAACTGAAGTGTCTCCGTGTGCATTCCGTTTCAGTATTTCTGTATTTCCGTACCGTGAAAAGATAGAACATGTCCTATTCTTGTCCGCAAATCACGGTGCTTCGCTCCATTCAAGTCAATGAATCCGCAAAAAAACGGAACACATACGGAAATGCATCCGTATGTCTTCCGTTTCCGTTCCGTTTTTTGCTGAACCATCTATTGAAAATGTTATGCCCAGCCCAATTTTATCTATGTAATTACTGTATACTGTATATGCCATACAGAAAAATGGAACGGAAAAACGGAACAGAAACGGAAACACAACGGAAACAAAAAAACGGAACAACAGATCTGTGAAAAACGGACCGCAAAACACTGAAAAAGCCATACGGTTGTGTGCATGAGCCATTAGTGTCTTTAAAACTCTGCGTTGCATTATGAAACACCCTACATGCAAAGCATTTTTGTTGTTTTTTTACATAGTTTATTTTTTTCCGAACTTCAGCATGATCTGAATATGCTATTTTTCCAGTGTTTATCTCATAGGCTTCTCTATAGGAAAAATGTCAGATAAATTATATGAAGCTACATCCATTTGTTGATAAGAACTAATATTTAGACTCAAACAAACAAAATATGTATTTTAAGTTTTTAATCAGATGATACAGGCAATTAAAAACATGGGACAAATACGTCCCTTGGTCGGTCCTCAAAAGGTTAAAGGAACACTAAACCCTGATTTAAAAAAAAAATACATAACCTACTAAGTGATGTCTATATGGAACCTGGAATGTTTATCTGAAAGAGTACATAAGAAATACAAAGAGATAAACCGAAAACATTATATGTACAGGTGCATCTTAATAAATTAGAATGAATTAAAGCAGAGAAAGGTGGACTAGCATGAGTAAGAGGGGTTTGGGACCGAAAGGTCAGCCATGGGCACCAGGGTTTTTAGGGTTAGCTACGATTGTCCATTTGTTTTATTCTACTTTGGACAGCCATTCTTGGTGCTGAGATTTCCAGTGGAGGAGGATGAGGATTTTGGCTGCAATGATCAACTGTCTAAGTAAATTATAATGTTTTGGCTGGAAGGTATCTAACGGCAACCAGGCAACCAAAGCTAAATAAGTGTGGGGGTAAATGTAAAGGAATGGCATGTAATTTTCTGTCAAGTCAGGTGGACTTGACTGTTTTCCAGTAAGGTTGAATAAGTGGGCAGAACCACCATGTGTAGGACATAGTTCCTAGGTGCATATTGCAACGCCAACAGGTATCTGGGGAAGTTGAGTAAGTATGACGCAGAAAGTCTGGGGTTCTATACCACTTAGTCAGCGTCTTATATGAGACTTTGGCACATCACGAGAATCTCAAAATGCATGATGTCTCTTCTTTAAAGAAGGTTGTGTTAAGTTATTTTTCCCAGGCTACAATGAAGCTAAGCTTAGATGGTGTTTTGCTGTGTAAAAGGCCTCAGTAGATTTTGGAAAGTAATCTTGTCAGAAGAATCAGCAATAGCAAATATTTTTCTAGCCAGGATGGTACAGCCAGGGCAGGGTAGTCCTTCAAAAATTGATTACAAGCATTAAGAAGGAGAGATGACAAGAGTCATGATTGTCTAGGATAGATTGAAGATCTGGTATGTTCTTATATTTACAAACGTAGATCAATGGATGGTTGGTCAGTTTGACCCATAAAGATATTATTAGCCAAGTCAAACGTCAAACCTATGAAGTAGGAAAGTAGTTTTAGCGTTGTTAGCAGAGATATTGTTTGTCAGAGGGTGGGGGGATACAGAAGTAAAATATTTATAAAAAACTGAAATAGTTCCTTTGATAATAGGGCTCAGCTGAGAGAGGTTTGAGTGTTCAACAGTCAAGCACCAGAAGGTAGATGCATGGTCAGGTGGTAAAAGGCCTCGCTCAGCTTCAAGGTGTGACAAAGAGTCCATCATCCTATTAAGAATCACCTACATGTATCTGCTGAGGTGGGTTGCTCTCTCTATAAAGGGCATCTGTCAGCAGATTTGTTCCTATGAAACTGGCTGACTTGTGGCATGTGCACTTGGCATCTGTGTTGGTCCTATGTTTATGTGTGTCCACATTGCTGAGAAAAATGATGATTAAATATATGCAAATGAGCCTCTAGGAGCAACGGTGGCGTTGCTTTAACACCTAGAGGCACTGCTCTCTCTAAAACTGCTGCGTGCCCTCTCCACTTTTATTGACAGGGCCAGGAAGTGAAAACATGATCACACCTGGCTCTGTCAGTCAAAGTGCAGCGGGTACGGCCCTTTGCAGAGAGAGCTAAGCCAATCATCCTTATGGCATACATAGTATAAAAAATTACAGGTTAAGGTAGCAGGTGGGCACAACCCCCCTGCTGCAACAAATCAAACACAACCACTAATCAACTGCAGATATATAAAGCAATCAGAAAGAATACATAGTATTACCTGTTATACATTTCAACAATAGACCTATGTCCATATATTAATAAAAATATACAGTATCAGTGCATGCATTTAAGCCACTGGGATGGTGACAGTCCAGTTTTCTTTTACGATCCATTTAGGCTTCCTGGTTCATAACTATGTGCCCCAATCACTAAACTCTCAAGGGTTAAGTCACCCTTTCAATTCCCACAACTTGTAGAGTATTCACACTACCATTGTGACATTTCATGAAATGTTGAGATGCAGAGAACATATTTCTAGTACCTTGGTTTTGAATATCCCAAATATGTTCATTAATACGTGTATGCAATTGTCTCGTGGTGCATACCACGTATTGTAACCTACATAATGTGCAGTTAATACAATACACCACATTGGATACCCACAATTAATATAAGAATTCTAAAAATGTCACCTGTTCTGAAAGACTCTACCTGTTTAGACTTTTTCATATTTTTACACAGTGAACACCCTGAATTCCCACAGTTACGCAATCCTTTTGACATTGAGCCATTTGTCCTTGTTTATTTCTTTATAATAGTATGTGTTTGGCGACAATTGGTTCCCTAATTTGGCTGCTTTTCTCTACAAAGTGTATCTCATCTTTATCCAATATAGGGAGGTATTTTTTTAATAATGGCTATAACTCGATAGTATGCTATATTTAGTTGTAAAAACTATACCCTGCTGTTTATTTATTCATTTTCTTTTCCTCGGTTCTAAGTAATATAATCTGGATTTTAAATCCACCTTTGTTCTTGTCTAGCTGATGGCATGTAGGGAATACCCCCACAAGAGTAGCTTCTTGGTGATGACATCCCATTCCTGAATATAATCTGAATATAATCTGGATGTCTTCTGCTGAAGCTACGTTTGGAGCTATTCTCCAGACGGAAGGTTTTTCATAACAGGTCCAGAATGGCAACTATTAGCATGTAGTGGGGAGTTACTAGATATGGGTTTTCAAAAAAGTCTTGTCTCCAGCCGCCGTCCTGTGTCACAATTCCCCATTAATTCCAGATCCAAGAAAGCACTAAACTCCATACCCCTACTAGGGTTGGACGATATACCGGTGTTGGCGGTATACCGTGGTATTAGGAAACCGATATGGCGATATCGCTGTTTCCTAATTACCGCGGTATTTTGTGACCTCATAGAAGCGGTAATGTGCGCTGACCGCTTCAAAATCTGCGGCCGCCCGCCCCAGCATGATTCCATACCAATTGCTGCCCGTAGCGGCTACCCCGGCTCCTCCATGCAGGCTCCCATAATGCAGTCTCCGCCCACTGACGTCTGACGTCAGAATCAGATGACAGGCGAGCCTGCGCAGCGCAGGACAGGACAGGAGCGCCACCAACACTTCTACTTACAGCCTGCAATACACCTTCTAGTAGGAGATGATACACAAGATTACTATAAACCACTCGTTCTGGTACGAAATTAACCCTGTAATGTTTTTGTTGTTACTAGAAGTCAATCGACTAGTTACAGATACCCGAAATGGTGAAAAATTACATATAAAAGTATAACAATTAACGTCTCCTTGTGGCTGCCTGGCTGTCCCCATACAGTATAATGTCTCCTTGTGGCTGCCTGGCTGTTCCCATACAGTATAGCGTCTCCTTGTGGCTGTTCCCATACAGTATAGCGTCTCCTTGTGGCTGCCCCATACAGTATAACGTCTCCTTGTGACTGCCCCATACAGTTGTGTCTCTTTGTGGCTGTTCCCATACAGTGTAACGTCTCCTTTTGGCTGCCCCCATACAGTATGTCACCTTGTGGCTGCCCCATACAGTGTAACGTCTCCTTGTGGCTTCCCCATACAGTGAAACGTCTCCTTGTGGCTGCCTGGCTGCCCCCATACAGTATAACGTCTCCTTGTGGCTGCCCCATACAGTATAATGTCTCCTTGTGGCTGCCTGGCTGTCCCCATACAGTATAACATCTCCTTGTGGCTGCCTGGCTGTCCCCATACAGTATAACGTCTCCTTGTGGCTGCCCCCATACAGTGTAACGTCTCCTTGTGGCTGTCCCATACAGTGTAACATCTCCTTGTGGCTGTCCCCATACAGTATAACGTCTCCTTGTGGCTGCCCCATACAGTATAACGTCTCCTTGTGGCTGCCCCATACAGTATAACGTCTCCTTGTGGCTGTTCCCATACAGTATAACGTCTCCTTGTGGCTGCCCCCATACAGTGTAATGTCTCCTTGTGGCTGCCCCATACAGTGTAACGTCTCCTTGTGGCTGACCCCATACAGTATAATGTCTCCTTGTGGCTGACCCCATACAGTATAATGTCTCCTTGTGGCTTACCCCCTACAGTATAATGTCTCCTTGTGGCTGCCCCCATACAGTATAACGTCTCCTTGTGGCTGCCCCCATACAGTGTAATGTCTCCTTGTGGCTGCCCCATACAGTGTAACGTCTCCTTGTGGCTGCCCCCATACAGTGTAACGTCTCCTTGTGGCTGCCCCCATACAGTGTAACGTCTCCTTGTGGCTGCCCCATATAGTGTAACGTCTCCTTGTGGCTGCCCCATACAGTGTAACGTCTCCTTGTGGCTGCCCCATACAGTGTAACGTCTCCTTGTGGCTGCCCCATATAGTGTAACGTCTCCTTGTGGCTGCCCCATACAGTGTTACGTCTCCTTGTGGCTGCCCCCATACAGTGTAACGTCTCCTTGTGGCTGCCCCCATACAGTGTAACGTCTCCTTGTGGCTGCCCCCATATAGTGTAACGTCTCCTTGTGGCTGCTCCCATACAGTATAATGTCTCCTTGTGGCCCCAAGTGTTTTTTTCTTCTAAATGGGCATTTATCGCAATATATATCGTTATCGCGATAAATTTCTTAATATCGTTATCGTGGGAATTTTTTTCATATCGTCCAACCCGAATTTTAAATTCTCTTCATTATTATTGATGTTTGTTACAAATTCATTGGCTTGTGACGTCGTCGGTGTAACTTCCATACCAATAAATTTAAGACCTAAATAGGTTAGAGTGACTATAAATCATATCCTCCTCCTGGCAACTCATATATAGGTTATGCCTCAATCACACATCAGTGTTAGGTCAGTGTTTTCCATCAGTGATTTTGAGCCAAAACCAGGTGCAGCTCTAAACACAGAACAGGTGCAGATCTTTCCCTTATACCTTATGTCTGTGGTTTTGTATCACAATCACTGATGGAAATCACTGACCAAAACACTGACGTGTGAATGAGGCTTTAGACAGAGATGGGGAAAATGAAGCTCTCATGGGACACCCCTGCCCCTGAGCTGCAGCAGAAAAGACACGCTTCCTGAGCTGCAGCAGAAAAGACACGCTTCCTGAGCTTCAGCATAAAAGACACGCCTCCTGAGCTGCAGCAGAAAAGACCCGCTTCCTGAGCTGCAGCAGAAAATACCTGCTTCGTGAGCTGCAGCATAAAAGACACGCCTCCTGAGCTGCAGCAGAAAAGACCTGCTTCCTGAGCTGCAGCATAAAAGACACGCCTCCTGAGCTGCATCAGAAAAGACCCGCTTCCTGAGCTGCAGCATAAAGACACGCTTCCTGAGCTGCAGCAGAAAAGACCCGCTTCCTGAGCTGCAGCATAAAAGACACGCCTCCTGAGCTGCAGCAGAAAAGACACGCTTCCTGAGCTGCAGCAAAAAAGACGCGCTTCCTGAGCTGCAGCAGAAAAGACGAGCTTCCTGAGCTGCAGCAGAAAAGACGAGCTTCCTGAGCTGCAACAGAAAAGACGAGCTTCCTGAGCTGCAGCAGAAAAGACGAGCTTCCTGAGCTGCAGCAGAAAAGACGCGCCTCCTGAGCGGCAGCAGAAAAGATGCGCTTTCTGAGCTGCAGCAGAAAAGACGCTCTTCCTGAGCTGCAGCAGAAAATACACTCCCCCTGAGCTGCCAGCTTGATATAAATCTAGCAGAGCAATGAATGTGGAGATCTCTGGACCCATGTGAGGTCCACGGCTGGTTCTAGCTTTGTTAGAAAGGTTGTCATGTACTATGATATTTGATTTAAATTTTTTTGCCAAAATCATGGGATAACCTCTTTAAAGTTCACAAACATCACTAGCACGAGCAGAGATTTTTAAGACTTTTGATTTTGTGTAGTTAATTTTAAAGTTGAGATCCATCCAGACAATTCAAACATCTGTAGTGTGTGAGGAAAGACTTGTGTTGGATTTGTAATAATAGAAGGTTGTTTGCAAACACTGCCATGTTATGGTTATTTGCCCATAACTAGTCATTGAAGAGCATCAGTTTGGATTAATTTCTGTATTAGACCTGATGCACACAAATGTATTTTGCTACCATGTCCAATCCGCATGTCCTATTCATGTCCGTATTGGCTGAAGGGGACTCTGAGAAGCCGAATGATAGTAAGACTATGTGCATAAACCACCCAACTCTGTCAAAAGCTTTTTCTGCATCCGTTCTTTATAAAACTAATGGATGTTACTGCTAGAGGCTGGGTGGATCAGTTTAATGAGCTTAGTGTTGTGCTTGCTTTCTCTCGAGGGTACGAATCAAACTTGTTCTGGGGAGATAGTTTGAAATAATAAAGGTTGGATCATAATTTTTAACAGTTTTCCGCACTATTTGATGTCAGTGTTCAAGAGAAAGATTGGACGATAATTGCCCCAGCATGTAGTGTCCTTCCCTTTTTTAGGTATTAGAGATATATATACAGTACAGACCAAAAGTTTGGACACACCTTCTTATTCAAAGAGTTTTCTTTATTTTCATGACTATGAAAATTGTAGATTCACACTGAAGGCATCAAAACTATGAATTAACACATGTGGAATTATATACATAACAAACAAGTGTGAAACAACTGAAAATATGTCATATTCTAGGTTCTTCAAAGTAGCCACCTTTTGCTTTGATTACTGCTTTGCACACTCTTGGCATTCTCTTGATGAGCTTCAAGAGGTAGTCCCCTGAAATGGATTTCACTTCACAGGTGTGCCCTGTCAGGTTTAATAAGTAAGATTTCTTGCCTTATAAATGGGGTTGGGACCATCAGTTGCGTTGAGGAGAAGTCAGGTGGATACACAGCTGATAGTCCTACTGAATAGACTGTTAGAATTTGTATTATGGCAAGAAAAAAGCAGCTAAGTAAAGAAAAACGAGTGGCCATCATTACTTTAAGAAATGAAGGTCACTCAGTCAGCCGAAAAATTGGGAAAACTTTGAAAGTAAGGGCTATTTGACCATGAAGGAGAGTGATGGGGTGCTGCGCCAGATGACCTGGCCTCCACAGTCACTGGACCTGAACCTAATCGAGATGGTTTGGGGTGAGCTGGACCGCAGAGTGAAGGCAAAAGGGCCAACAAGTGCTAAGCATCTCTGGCAACTCCTTCAAGACTGTTGGAAGACCATTTCAGGGGACTACCTCTTGAAGCTCATGAAGAGAATGCCAAGAGTGTGCAAAGCAGTAATCAAAGCAAAAGGTGGCTACTTTGAAGAACCTAGAATATGACACATTTTCAGTTGTTTCACACTTGTTTGTTATGTATATAATTCCACATGTGTTAATTCATAGTTTTGATGCCTTCATAGTCATGAAAATAAAGAAAACTCTTTGAATGAGAAGGTGTGTCCAAACTTTTGGTCTGTACTGTATATGGATCTAATGCTTGTGGGAGTAGTTGGGACCCTTAAAATGGTTGTTGCAAACTTGAAGAAAGTGAGGTAAAAGAAGATGTTTTTATCTAATATATAAAGCTGAGTGTATGTGTGTGTATGTATGTCTGATAAAGGAATCAGCACCGTCGCATTTTCAATCACAGAATTTTGCACAGCTGCCTCCTGTGACTCGGGGAACATCATAGACTATGTTCTGAGTGGAAATTTTCACCCTGCGCTTTCCAATTATTTGCCCAAAAATATGCTTAGTAACCTAACTGCTAAACTACAGTAACTATTGTCTGTTGGCTGTTGTGGCAGTTAGCCTGGATATTCATCAGGTTGTGTATATAGCAACCAATCACAGCTCAGCTTCTATTTTGCTACAAGTCATTAATATGAGCTCTGATTGGTTGCTTTAGGCAACAAAGTACATTCTTAGTATAAGACAGCTTATGTGTGAGTTAATATGATTTTGATTGTGACACTTAGCCAACGTTGTTGTAGATGCTGATGTAACTCACATGACCTTAAGTGTCTACTAATTCTGTGGGGCTTTATATACTGTCAATTTAAGACAATAATGCCCCGCTGTGGAGGTCTTTGTTAGGGGGGCGGGTGGGGTGTTGTGAAGGTCACTGTTAAAGGAGCATGCTGCTGTGAAGGTCAAAGTTAAGGGGGTGGGCTGCTGTGGAGGTCAACGTTTTAAGGAGGCGAGGCACTGTGGGGGGGGTTTAGTGTTAAGGGGTCGGGGTGCTGTAGAGGTCACTGTTATGGGGGATACTGTCTATATCTTTTAACGACACACACACAAACTTTAAATGAAACAGATGAAATATACCCATGCGAAGCTTGGTATTGATGTGAGGACTTTACATAACTCAATTTGTATGAAAGGCTGGAAAAGGGTTATTTTGTCTTCATCTGTACGAGGTGGAGTTGGATGGAATTAAAAAAGACCTGTGACTACAAAATGCAATGCAATCTGAATGCACCATGTTATAGGGCAGGAGGAGCTGAGAAGATTGATATATAGTTTTGTGGGAAAAGATTCAGTAAAACCTATAATTTATACATTTATATATTTGCTTTTTTTCACTTCCTGTGAACAACTATCGGTACAGGAGGGAGGTGTTATCAGTGATTGACCGCAGTGTGTGTATTAGGCTATTTTCACACTGGCATTTTGGCTTTCCGTTTGTGAGATAAGTTCAGGGCTCTCACAAGAGGTCTAAAACGGATCAGTTTTGCCCTAATGCATTCTGAATGGAAAAGGATTTGCTCAGAATGCATCAGTTTGCCTCAGTTCCGTCTCCATTCCGCTTTGGTGTTAGTCTGACGAAACTGAGCCAAACGGATCCGTTCTGACACACAATGTAAGTCCTCTATTGACCTTCAATGGTGTTCAAGACGGATCCGTCTTGGCTATGTTACAGATAATACAAACGGATCTGTTCTGAACGGATGCAGACGGTTGTATTATCTGAACGGATGCGTTTGTGCAGATCCATGACGGATCCGCACCAAATCGCGAGTGTGAAAGTAGCTTTAGTTTGCACACAAGGGTAGCTGTCAGTTACCCATCAGCGGGGACCAGGTATGTATGATCACCACTGCAGGTCGGCCACACTGTGACATCAAATATAATATTGGATAACTTTTTTAACATCCATCATGATTTTGCATTGTACTCAGAAAGAAACTAAAGCATCACATAAGGGCAACAAATGATAACACAACAAACAATTGTAACCTAGAATTAGGTGAGATGATTATCATCATAACAGTACACACTGAAGCAACGTTTCATTATAAGTTTCCACTGGTCTGATCTATCCCAGCAGCCAACCACTTTGACAGTGGTACTAATAGGGAGATTGAAAATATGTAAAATACAACAAACGGTAGGCACAGGCTACTGTAGACAAATTCGGCTAATATAAGTCAAGCATATATTAACATAAATAGGCTGCAATATTTGTACAAGAATACTATATGCAGACAGTATTCAAATAGAGAGGCTATAAAAAGGACACTAAGGGGAACATTTTAGACGCCGGTCTTAAAAACCCCCATACCTGGTGGTGGATCCGCTGGAGTTATGACAAGGCGCCGGCCTCTACACGTAATACTTCCTAGCTGTCTTACATTTAGACCATTAGTTAAGACCTAGTAGAGCTTGACAAGACGGACTTCAGGAACAATCTAGACACAAACTAAGAACTAGGATTAAGACTAGGCCACAAACAGACTCAAAACGGAACAAAGCAAGACAGACATGAGAGACAAGAAAGTTGCTGAACCAGTAGACATTCAAACTGACATAGAACTCAGGACTATATAGCAGACTTATATGGGTTGTGCAGCCAGTAACATTGATGACATCCTAATTATCAGTCATCAATATCTGCTTGAAAAAGACTGTTATAGTCGAAATGTTGCACAATCTTTGGCACTTTTTGTAAATTTTTATGGACTCGATTTCAATATTAAAGAAATCCTTGAAGGACATGCTGCCGTCTACTATGTTTGGATTATCTAAGGAGCAACCGTAGAGGATCGGGGGTTGCTGACTGGCTGGACATTCCTGAGGAGGTCTGTCGAGTAGTCTTACCAGGATATGGGCCTAAATTGCTCCCACAAGCAGCCGCCGCTGGCACAAATTGTACAATGATACAGGTGAACCATCATTGTAACGTGCTATTGGTAACTAGGAGATTCCTTCCAACAAAATGGTAACACTGACTGTGTAGACAAAAAGTATGTATACTGAACGCAGTCTCCTCCTCCTAAACTTCCTGGCTCATGTGCACTAGCATAAGATGGGGAGAAGACATGGCTGGCCAATCGCAGAGCTCACAGCCTGGGAGTTTTTTTTCTCCCAGGCTGTGAGCTCTGCGCTGCGATTGGCCAGCGCTACAGCCTAGGAGAAGGAGACGCCTGCAAAACAAGGGCAGACTCCGCCTACTATAACCAAGTCCCCGAACATACCGGAGGACATAACGGGAGAACGGAGCGGCGCCCAGGGATAATAGTAAGTGCAGTGAGATCCCTGGGCGCCGCTGTATATGTCATGATACTTAGTTCACAATGTCAGGATCGGTGAAAGGTCCTCTTTATGTTATCCTGCAAAATGTCTTGATAAACTTAGGAATTTATTTTTCCTTCGATGATAGCAATCCGTCCAGGCCCTGACGCAGAAAAGCAGCCCCAAACCATGATGCCCCCACCACCATACTTCACAGTTGGGATGAGGTTTTGATGTTGGTGTGCTGTGCCTCTTTTTCTCCACACATAGTGTTGTGTGTTTCTTCCAAACAACTCAACTTTGGTTTCATCTGTCCACAGAATATTTTGCCAGTACTGCTGTGGAACATCCAGGTGCTCTTGTGCAAACTGTAAACGTGCAGCAATGTTTTTTTTGGACAGCAGTGGCTTCCTCTGTGGTATCCTCCCATGAAATCCATTCTTGTTTAGTGTTTTACATATCATAGATTCGCTAACAGTAATGTTAGCATATGCCAGAGACTTTTGTAAGTCTTTAGCTGACACTCTAGGATTCTTCTTCACCTCATTGAGTAGTCTGCGCTGTGCTCTTGCAGTCATCTTTACAGGACGGCCACTCCTAAGGAGAGTAGCAGCAGTGCTGAACTTTATCCATTTATAGACAATTTGTCTTACCGTGGAATGATGAACAGCAAGGCTTTTGGAGATACTTTTATAACCCTTTACAGCTTCATGCAAGTCAACAATTCTTAATCGTAGGTCTTCTGAGAGCTCTTTTGTGTGAGGCATCATTCACATTCACGCAATGCTTCTTGTGAAAAGCAAACCCAGAACTGGTGTGTGTTTTTTTTATAGGGCAGGGCAGCTGTAACCAACACCTCCAATCTCATCTCATTGATTGGACTCCAGTTGGCTGAAACCTCACTCCAATTAGCTCTTGGAGATGTCATTAGTCTAGAGGTTCACATACTTTTTCCACCTGCACTTTGAATGTTTACATGGTGTGTTCAATAAAAATATGGTAACATTTAATTCTTTGTGTGTTATAAGTTTAAGCAGACTGTGATTGTCTATTGTTGTGACTTGGATGAAGATCAGATCACATTTTATGACCAATTTGTGCAGAAATCGATATAATTCCAAAAGGTTCACATACTTTTTCTTGCAACTGTATAAACCAGAGACGGGAGCCTGTCTCCCATACAACTGCCTTGCTCCACGGGATTTACTGAGTGAAATATTAGTGGTATGGGGGCCATCTAAAGAAGTTACCTCCACATCTTACCTATAAAGGCAATGACTTCCTTCCAATAAACCTGAGTAGAGGGGCATAGTCATAAGCCATGGCTTTGGTTTGGCTGGCCGCAGATTGAGCAGGCAGATTTCCTATTGGGTAAAGTTGGGGAAGGGGGCACATTGAACCTATAGATTGCAGAACGCATCTTTTTGAAGTGCGATCAGGGGCGTGGCTATAGGGAGTAAAGAGGCAGTCGCTACCGGACCAGGAGCCTGAGGGGCCCAAAGTCCCTTGTGCCGCATCAGAATGATAGAAAGTGCATGCTGGTCGAGTTACACCTCTGGCTGGAGGGAAGGGAATTCGTTAGCATGAGAGGGGTGCCGTTTCAATTTTTATGCCTTAGGCAACACAAATGCAATGTGCTTTCCTGCCCCTGGCCACAAAGCACTGAGGTAAGGGAGCCAAGTCGAACTCTCGCAACAAGGCTCTGAGTGTGAATCATGCAATTTTTCACTTACGATATGCTTACGCACAAGTAGCCAGCCCTCTAAGGCATGAAGAGTCATTTCAGGGATGCAAAGTGTCTTAGTCTACGTAGCTAAGTGAAGTTGCAGCTGGATTGAGCTGCATTTATGCCTAATAGTCTCATATGTATAGAAGAGTACTTCCCAGTATATTAGGAAGGACGTTTGCCGAGTAGTCTCTAAGATTTTGGCAATAAGGTTTAGATCTTGATTGTTGAGTGATATTGGGCAGTAAAATTCTAGTAAGGCCTCATGCACACGCCCATTGTGCGGCTGTTCCGTGCATTGGGGACCTCAGTATGCGGTCCCCAATGCACGGGTCCTATCCATGCGTCAACCGCAACCGATCCAGACCCATTCAACATGAATGGGTCTGTGATCCGTCCGCACCGTAAGAAAATAGAACAAGTTCTATTTTTTGCGGTGCGGGGGCACAGACAGAAACACTATGGAGGCACGCCGTAGTGCTTCCGTGCCTCTGTTCCGCACCGCAGCTTCAGTGTCGATAATTTAGATATCCAGCTCACCCTTATTTGGTAATGATGCAAATGTTCCACCCCGGGTGCATGGAAGTGAATGTAAGACCTTGATAGTAGCGAGTGATATTTTCTTTATTTTCAGTGACAAAAAGACGGCAATAAAACATCACAGGTCCTGGTTCAATCTACGCGTTTCTAACAGGTAAGTTCTTATTCATGACTGGCATTTCATGAATAAGAACTTACCTGTTTGAAACGCGTAGATTGAACCAGGACCTGTGAAGTTTTATTGCCGTCTTTTTGTCACTGAAAATAAAGAAAATATCACTCAAGAAAGAAGTGGTTCTGGAAAATCCTTCCTTATCACATGGCCAGTGTCCTCATATTGCGGACCTGCTGTTTGCGGGCCGCAATACAGGCCACGGCCGGCAACGTCCGTGTGCAAGAGGCCCGAGAGTGGGTCTTTGTGTGACTTGGGAAAGACTCCAATATTAGTGACGTTTGTTGCGTCAGATATACACTCACCTAAAGAATTATTAGGAACACCATACTAATACGGTGTTGGACCCCCTTTTGCCTTCAGAACTGCCTTAATTCTACATGGCATTGATTCAACAAGGTGCTGATAGCATTCTTTAGAAATGTTGGCCCATATTGATAGGATTGCATCTTGCAGTTGATGGAGATTTGAGGGATGCACATCCAGGGCACGAAGCTCCTGTTCCACCACATCCCAAAGATGCTCTATTGGGTTGAAATCTGGTGACTGTGGGGGCCATTTTAGTACAGTGAACTCATTGTCATGTTCAATTTGAAATGATTGGAGCTTTGTGACATGGTGCATTATCCTGCTGGAAGTAGCCATCAGAGGATGGATACATGTTCTCATTCTGTTTACGCCAAATTCGGACTCTACCATTTAAATGTCTCAACAGAAATCGAGACTCATCAGACCAGGCAACATTTTTCCAGTCTTCAACAGTCCAATTTTGGTGAGCTCGTGCAAATTGTAGCCTCTTTTTCCTATTTGTAGTGGAGATGAGTGGTACCCGGTGGGGTCTTCTGCTGTTGTAGCCCATCCGCCTCAAGGTTGTGCGTGTTGTGGCTTCACAAATGCTTTGCTGCATACCTCGGTTGTAACGAGTGGTTATTTTAAGTCAACGTTGCTCTTCTATCAGCTTGAATCAGTCGGCCCATCTTCTGACCTCTAGCATCCACAAGGCATTTTTGCCCACAGGACTGCCGCATACTGGATGTTTTGAAATACTCAGACCGGCCTGTCTGGCACCAACAACCATGCCACGCTCAAAATTGCTTAAATCACCTTTCTTTCCCATTCTGACATTCAGTTTGGAGTTCAGGAGATTGTCTTGACCAGGACCACACCCCTAAATGCATTGAAGCAACTTCCATGTGATTGGTTGACTAGATAATTGCATTAATGAGAAATAGAACAGGTGTTCCTAATAATTCTTTAGTTGAGTGTATGTTGAACATGCAAAATGGAGTTATAATATGACAAGAGAGGAGGAATGATCTGCGGTCTCAGCAACTTGTAGAATTCTGCCAGATGTACATCCAGTCTTGAGGCCTTGTGATTTATTTATTTATTTCTTAATCGCTTTTGTGAGTTCCTCTTGTCTGCATTTAGATGTCCCAGCTGCTCCTTATTGAACACAGATAGGGAGATAGAGTGGAGATATTGGACCCCTAATAAGGTGTCAAAGGAGCATGTGTCGCTATATAAACCAGAGTAATATTGTCAAAATATATTAAGGATCTGAGAGGGGTCAGAATTAATCCCTTCTTTCTGATTCTTAAGCCTGGTAATGGGCAAGGTGCATCTGGGACCACTCGCAGGGATCTCAAATCTCCCGGAGGTTCAGGGAGTCACCCGCTATTAGATAGCGGCTCCCTGACACCCCCATGTGAAACAATATATCCCAAAGGTTTACTGATAGCAGAGCAGAGAGATAAGAGAAGTGACAGATGACACAGAGTTTAGATTACAGGTTGAATTAACCCTTTAGGGTCAAATTGGCTTCTCACGGAGATATATATGTTAAAGGCATCTCTCCTTCTGTCTCATTCAGTAGCTATATAACTATTGAGAGAGATCAATTTTTTTTAAATACATTTACACATTTAACCCTCCATTTAAATTATATTATTTACCCCAGTGTTAAATTCACCCCCCCTGGATGCTTGTTTTTTTTTCCTACAGTGGGTTAAATAATTACACACCGGGTTTTAAAGAATAAACTTCCTGACTCAGACCAAGAGCTGACTCAGTGAGTCAGCAAGTGAATCAAAGCATCCGCGCATGCGCAACCTAAGCTTCGGTTCACTTGCTTCTTGCCAGCTCAGCGAATGAACCGATTCATTTGAAAGATCCGAACTTCCCATCTCTAGTTTATTCGCAGTAAACTTTTCCGGCAACCTGTAGCAGTGTCCCCTTCTCGGCGCGTGTGCACAGTGCAAGAAGAAGCCGATGCCAGCAGTCCAGCAACGGCGCATCAGGCTGAGCCTGTGCGCATGCGCGGGATCTCAAAGCGGAAGGAGGGGGAGGGAGAGGCGGCACTGAGGAGTAGAAGGCGGCGCTGGGCACGAACGGCGATGCGTGGGGCCGGGCACCATGCATCCACATACCCCCCCTGCTTGGGCACCTTAATTCAATGATTGACAGGTTAGTAAAACCTGTTTTTCCGCAGAATAAAGCCACAAATAGCTTTAATAAAGCCACCTTAGAAATCAGAATGCTACCCTGGACATGAGCAAATGTTTAGCTCACAAGGCTTATAGGTGGTGACAGAATCCCTTTAATCATATACATAAATGTGATAATTTGGGGCAGGGTAATGAGCCCAGTCCTCCACACCATAGAGCAAAGTGTGCAGATACTGCATATGTTTGGAAAATGTAATAAAAAGTTTGTGAAAGAAAAAAAAGAAAACCTCCCTGAAATGAGAAGTGCACCTCCCTGAAATGAGTTTTTGCAGGTTGGGATGTCTGCACTCGCCAAGTTGGCTAGAAACCTTCCCAACTCTTAGATCTTTTCATAAGGGGTAATTTATGATGCTGAAATTCGACTTTTCCCTGCTCACACAGGTCTAAAAATTGGGCGTGGTGCAGAAGGGGACCGGCCCGTCTCATTTACCATTTTCTACGCCTGGTTTAGGCATAGAAAATGGTCTAAATGTAAGACAGCTCGGAAGCGGTCTTACATTTAGAACTGGCAGAGGATCCGCCGAAGTTATGAAGAGGCTGGCGCCTCTGGCAGCTTAGGGGTTTATTAAAGAGGACCTTTCACCTGAAAATGAAAGTTAAACTATAGACATAGCGTTACTTACATGCCCCCGGTATTGCTTATTCATTCATTCATTTTTCAATCTGTGCCCCCGTTTGTCCGCGCTGCCCCCCGGAATATTTGCCGCCTTGTATGCTAATGAGCCATTCGGCTCAACTGGGCGGGCCTTCAAAAGTTCTCCTGGGCGTGTCATTCTTCTCCCTGGCACGGAGCGCATCCAATCAGCGCGCTCCGCTCTTAGCCAGGGAGAAGACGCTCCAGTTCTCGCGAGATTCGCAAGAACTGGAGCGATTTCATCCATCTGGAGCCGGCGCCATCTCGCGAGAACTGGAGCGTCTTCTCCCTGGCTAAGAGCGGAGCGCGCCGATTGGATGCGCTCTGTGCCAGGGAGAAGAATCACACGCCCAGGAGAACTTTTGAAGGCCTGCCCAGTTGAGCCGAATGGCTCATTAGCATACAAGGCGGCAAATATTCAGGGGGGCATCGCGGACAAACGGGGGCACAGATTGAAAAATGAATGAATGAATAAGCAATACCGGGGGCATGTAAGTAACGCTATGTCTTTAGTTTAAGTTTAATTTTCAGGTGAAAGGTCCTCTTTAAGACCTACATCTAAAATGTGCCCCATAGTGTTCCTGCTTTCTAACCGCATCTCAAAACTAGATGTTTTTCATTCCATTAAGTTCTTGTCAGTAGGATTGATTTCATAATCCAGATAGGAAACTCGGAAGACTTTCCTGCAGTTAGCTTATTGGCGATTTGTCTTAGTTAATCTAGCTACATGGGCTATGAGTCGTCCTCGGAGCACAGCTTTTGCTGTTTTCTAAAACAGCAATTCATTTTCTTAATGTGTGGAATTGGTGGTCTTCAACTGTAGCCACCATCCCCTCAACCTGGTTGAGATATACACTCCCTCCACTACTTTACCATACACATCACCCCCCCCCCCTCTCCATTTTTCCCACATCGCACCATGGCCTCTAGAAGTAGAGTGGCTACTCAGACCAGCTTCAAAAGCCAGACACTACAACCCCGGCTCTGCTAAGCCACGTCCTGAACTTTCTCCCTGCTGCTCACGCTCAGACTGCACAGTGCTGCTTTCTGAGCGTGAACTGTTAAAAGGAACATGCCTGCGTCCGTCCAGGCCCTGGAACACTGGAAGATATGGCCAGTGTTACACTTTTCCCTTGGTTCTGTGACACCCAGGCCAGCAGAATCAGTTTTGTACCCCACAAGCAGTATTGAATTCCACAGCCTACTCAATTTCCAAACATAGTTGCTCCATCACTGTGTCAGCTTTCTGTTCAGGTTCCTCACTGGCTGTTTACCCAGAACAGACTTCAGGCCCTGAACAGCCTTTTCCACTTTCACAGTGGGAATTGGTTGCAACACATTCTCAATCTCAGTATGTGCGGCCACCAATGATTCCCGGTCCTTCCAGTACTCGATCTGGTTTAATTGCAGACAAGAATAGGACATGCTCTATAGTTTCTGCGGGCCGTGGAACAGAACAACCTACGTGGACAGCACACGGTCTGCTGTACGCATCTTTTGCGGCCCCATTGAAATGAATTGGTTCGCACCCGTTCCAGAAAAATGCGGTACGGTTGTGGAACAAAACATATGGCCGTCTGAATGAGCCCTTAGTGAGAGCCACAGGATAGACCTTGCTATCCCTATGAATGTCCGTCGCAGTCAGTTTTTTGTTCAACACATAGTCCCTAGCTACCAAGCTGACATGTACCAGGCTCACCTGGCTCCCTGCATTCAACATTGCATTGCCTGGATTGCCATTCACCACAATTTTGCACATTTATGCAGTCTCTAGTCCCGGTATCTCCACACCTCCCGGCTTAGCACATAGTGACTGCTGCCAGCTTACACCACAGTTCATGGCTTCTGAGGCACTCTTCAGCAACATGCCTAACCTCCAGAGCCTTGCTTTCTATCATATTTTCTGCTACAGGTGCAAAAACAGGAATGCTTTTACCCACAGACTTCATGGTTTCGGCACTCCCAGGAGATGAGGGTGCTATAGGAACATCTGATTAGGGATGAGCGAACTTATGTTTTTGAAGTTCGGGTTCGGCATTCGGTTATTAGTGCAATTCCGTTATGGATTCCGTTATGATGGAATGCAAAACGGAATGCCTCTTAAAGGCTTCCTTGGTGCATTCCGTCATAGCATCCCATCATATTCAGTGATAACGGAATTGCACTAATACCCAAACGCTGAACCCGAACTTGAAAAACACAAGTTCGCTCATCCCTAGTCATCATCCTTCTCTTGGATCTTAGGCACCTCCAGCCCTTGGTTCCTGGTCACGCGATCACATACAGACTCCTCAGTGCAGCAGTTGCCATGGGAAGCACCTTGGCCTTGAATCCAGTCTTCATTCTCAGGCCGATGAGTCACACACTCTGCTGTAGACTTTTTCTCAGATTCTTCATCCACACATTTTGAAGCACTTTCTCCGTTCCATAATTGGCAAAAAAAAAATGGGAAGTCTCTGCCCAGCACAAATTCTACCTCCAAGGTCTCACATTTCAAGAGCTCCCGCTGTACAGAGCCATAGTCCATTACAAAGGTCAGAGACACCGTGTTATCCATCTCTGACCCCATCTCCAGGAAGTCAGTACATCTGGCATAACCCGAGATACTTGTTGGTAAGCATCTACAGGGAGCCCCAGCGGGATTCCCGCTATCAACAACTTGCATGATCTTTCACTTACTTTATATGATCTGCTGATTAAACGATCATTCATTGCACAGTCCTCCAGCTGGCAATATTCCCAGCAATACTTTGTTGCACCTGATGGGCTCCATCAAGCTGCAGCAACTCCCACATAAGATTTCATAGTGACCCTCAAAAAATATATATTTCACTTAGGCTTCTGGCCCTTTAAATCACCACAAGATTTCCTTGCAACACAGCAAAAGTGACCAGAGTAGCAGCAGAACATGCTCCTTTGTCATGCTGTTGCCCCTAGCAACTTGCTACCTGCATCCTCCACCAATTGTAAGGATCTGTACTCGCAGTGGGGTTAGCAATGACAGATTTTGATGTAGACAGCAGGTTTCAAAGTCCAAACCGTGCTTTATTTGGTCACTTCAGCATAACAGATTAGCATCCAAGTTATAGCGTCTCTTGGTCAGGTGAAATTACAGCTCTACCCAATGCACAAGCGATTTCTGTCTCACCTATAGAGTCCTGATCACGCCAGGAGAGATCTGGCTTCACACAGCCATACTGTCCTGCAGCCACCTGGGTATGACCAACATGACACATTGGGAGATCATGGTTCAACAGTCCTTCCGGCGGTGACCACACAAAGCCTCTCAGGCTTCCTTCTCCCCCAGACTAACATTCTGAGATCTGATTTATTCTCCAGTGATGATCACTGCCTCACCTGAGATCACCTCGGGCTAGGGGAAAACCTGTGATGGAAAGGATCCTATCTCCCAGTCCAAAGAAATCTAGCCCATACAAACAGACTATGATCTGCTGAAACAAATGCATCTTTCAGGATTTCAGCTATCTCACCCAGTTCAGGAACCTACTTTGCGATACACATCACCACAGAAATGACAGGTCTAGAGACCCCATGTTTAAAATTAATCAATGTTTGTATGACAGGTATTCTCTAAGTAAAGATTAGTAAAGGTAATGCAAGCAATAGGCAAGCATGAAACATAGCATTTATCGTCATTAGTAAACAATTCACCTAGAAAGTTTTAAGGAGGGTTTAAGTGGGCTGATAGAGCGGCTGATTATCAGGAAGGACGCGTTCTTTCCCGGCAGTTGGCTGCTCACTCAGTGAAGGAGAATGATGCATTGACATTCAGCGATTTCCTTTACAGTAGAGGACGAGGGATCACTATAGAGATCCCTGGTTCCCATATAAAATCATTGTTTTGGGCAGCAGATCGCTGTTTTGGTGCGTGCTCGAACGGCAGGATTGGCAGCACATTTAGATTGCCAGTTAATTGGGAAGAAGCGTTCAATGGGGCAGTCATTCTTGATAATCTGGACAATTTTTGGTTTCTCTAAAGCAACCTTTAGGCAGTCAGAGGTTGAGAGGGCAAGAGTTTGCTTCATGATGAAAGATCATCATTTCAGAGGCGCTTGTGAACAGCAATCTTTAAGTCTGACCACAGATTTTCTATTGGATTGAGATCTGGGCTTTGACTAGGCCATTCCAACACATTTACATGTTTCCCCTTAAACCACTAAAATGCTGCTTTAGCAGTGTGTTTGGGGTCATTGTCCTGCTGGAAGGTGAGTCTCCGTCCTAGCCTCAAATCACGCTCAGAGTGGTACAGGTTTTGCTCAAGAATATCCCTGTATTTAGCACCATCCATCTTTCCCTCAACTCTGACCAGTTTCCCAGTCCCGGCTGCTGAAAAACATCCCCACAGCATGATGCTGCCACCACCATGTTTCACTGTGGGGATTGTGTTCTTTGGGTGATGTGATGTGTTGGGTTTGCGCCAGACATAGCGTTTTCTTTGATGGCCAAAAAGTTAAATTTTTGTCTCATCAGACCAGAGCACCTTCCTCCATACATTTTGGGAGTCTCCCACATGCCTTTTCGCAAACTCACAACGTGCTTTTTTGTTTTTAGCTGAAAGTAATGGCTTTCTTCTGGCCACTCTGCCATAAAGCCCAACTCTATGGAGGGTACGGCTTATTGTCGTCCTATGTACAGATACTCCAGTCTCTGCTGTGGAACTCTGCAGCTCCTCCGGGGTTACCTTAGGTCTCTGTGCTGTCTCTCTGATTAATGCCCTACTTGCCCGGTCCGTGAGTTTTGTTGGGCGTCCGTCTCTTGGCAGGTTTGCTGTTGTGCCATGTTCTTTCCATTTGGTTATAATAGATTTGATGGTACTCCTGGGGATCCTCAAAGATTTGGATATTTTTTATAACCTAACCCTGACTTGTACTTCTCAACAACATTGTCCCTTACTTGTTTGGAGAGTTCCTTGGTCTTCATGGCAGTGTTTGGTTAGTGGTGCCTCTTGCTTAGGTGTTGCAGCCTCTGGGGCCTTTAAAAAAAGGTGTGTATATGTAATAACAGATCATGTGACACTTAGATTGCACACAGGTGGACATCATTTCACTAATTATGTGACTTTTGAAGGTAATTGGTTGCACCAGAGCTTTTTATGGGCTTCCTAACAAAGGGGGTGAATACATACACACATACCAATTTTCTGTTTTCTATTTCTAAACAATAGTTTTATTTATATTTTTTTCTCATTTCACTTCACCAACTTAGACTATTGTGTTCTAATCCATCACAGAAAATTCAGATTAACAAAACATTGAACTTAAGGCTATAATATAACAAAATACGAAAAAAGTCAAGGGGGGGGCGAATACTTTGGCAAGGCATTGTACATCTCACTAAGAGCAGTATAGTGTAGTCACTGACCCACTGATTTCAGAGGTCTGTCACTCATGTGGTGGCATTTAGTACTTTTAGAGTACTGATCTGTCGAAGCTCGCAGCTCTGAGAGGGATATGAGTGCGATGCCACATGCTGTTCCCTTCTGCTCCCACCTTCGGATGATGATTGACAGTTTTCATTTCTGTTGTTCAGAGGAAAGAAAATTTGTTAGGCCGAATCCACACGGCCATGTTCCGCAGCCGAGAGCTGTCCGTGGTATGCCAGGCTGGATTCCTGTTCAGAGCAGTAGCGCACAGCGTCATTGGTTGCTATGACGCCGTGCGCTTCATGCCGCCGCTGCTGTACAGTAATACACTATACGAGTGTATTACTGTACAGCAGCGGCGGCATGAATCACACGGCGTCATAGCAACCAATGACGCCGTGCGCTCCTGCTCTAAACAGGAATCCAGCCCGGCATACCACGGACCGCTCTCGGCCGCGGAACATGGCCGTGTGCATTCGGCCTAAATCAGATGTGGAGACCAGGGACAGCTTTCAGCATTATACAACCGACAAACTTTTAGGTCCTACAGGAGGTGGCCACGCTATATATGTTATATAATGTGAGATTCAGGGGTCTCTAGGACCAAAGCGTGGCTTAGTAGCACCTCTCTGACTTGTTACTCTTTTTTTATATAAAACATACACTTTTATTAATTCCACTTAAAAATTCTCTGGGACTCTAACTGAAAAGGATTAAAATTCCTCAGAATTAAAGAGGTAGGGATATGTGTTTTTTCATATCGATTGTATCACTATATCGGATACACTTTGATCTGGCGGGGTGCCTGATGATTTCTCAGGTCAATCCTTCTTTCCCCTTACGATTGTTCTTTATCTATACACTAGCTGTATATTTAGCTGTGTATTGTTTCCCACTCAGGGGGCCCTGCCTCTCTAGGTTTGAACTAAAAACAGTGCCTGCATCCCTACATGTTTCGCTGTACAGACGGCGTCTTCAGGGGAAGGCGTGCAGGTTATGGCATGAAGGGGCGGTCCCTGAACTATAAACCTTCGGTTCCTGTGGGCGGATTCTTCCCATCCAATCGGCACGACAATCCATGTAATTGACGTTTCTTTCAACCAGTCTCCTCTGAGTTCCGGCGCCCTTTGCTGACGTCACCTGTCCACTACTGATGACGCTCCATCGGTCTCCCATGACTCCTCTATCTTGCGTCTCAGATACCCTATGATGACGTCGGTCTCTTAGTGATGCCATCATCGCTTCTTTATTCTGCGCCTGCAACCTACAGCCAGTAATAGTTTTTTACATTGGCAAAGTTTCCACCCACAGCCCCTAAAGAAGGGGATCCCTATAGGTCAATACCTAAGGGCAAGACGAAACTGTACTGATATGGAAGCCTTCACTAGAGAAAGTGAAATCCTGTATTCCAGATTCCGGATGAGGGGATACCCTAAAAAAGTGTTGCACCAGGCCTACAACAGGGCAAAAAATACAGACAGAGAGGACCTCCTTGTAGAAAAACGAAGAGATGACGAGAAGGGGATCAGATGTATAGGAACCTTTGATGTTCAAAATAAACAAGTATATAACATCCTGAAAAAACATTGGCACATTCTAAAAGCAGATAGGGACTTGGGACAAATACTTCCAAGGAATCCCAGTATAACATACCTCTAGGAAGAAAGAAACGTGGCTCAAAACTAAAGGTTCATATCCATGTGGAGCTTGCAGTTTTTGTAAATACATTATCCCTAAGAAGGAATTTGTCAATCCAGTGGATGGCAAGATATATAAAATCTGAGAATATATGAACTGTAGAAGTATGGGCCTGATATATGGAATACAATGCGAATGTAATATGCTGTACATAGGCAAAATGATCTAGGAACTTAGAAGGAGGATTTCTAAGCACTTTAGCGTTTTGAACACGGATGAGGATACACCTTTATCCAGACACTTGCAGAGATTCCATAGCGGTCAAACCACAGGCCTAAAGATCTGGGGGATACAGAAATTAAAAGGAAGCCCTAGACAAGGCAGTATAGACAAAAAATTACAGCAAGAGGAGACGAGGTGGCTATACCGTCTCCACTCATTAGCACCTAATGGTCTAAATGAGGGATTTACTTTTGCTCCTTTTTTATAACCTGGAGAGTAACGGCATTTTATAAAGTTGAGAAATACAATAAAGGAACATGAAATAGAAAGAAACAAAAAGTACTCTAAAAGTGATTTTAGGAGGGAACCCCTTAAAGAATAAAAAGACTTACCAAGAAGTGTGGGCATCATTGGAAAAAAGACTGGAAGGGAATCCACCTGTAAAGAAAGAATAAAGAAAACTAGAAAAAGAGATACATGAAATAAAGTAAATAAATTCATAACAAAATAAAAATATTTCAAGTACAGGCAGGAATTCCTGAAGGGTAAAAGAAAGTAGCCATTCAATCAGCAAAAAATACTAAAAATATAAAACAAAAAGAGAGTGGTAATAAGAAAAAAGTGACAGTAAGAGGAGTGCACAGTAACCAAGATAGTATAATAAATGAATAGAAATAAAAGCTAAATAAGAAGGACCTTTGACATCCATAGGATAGTGACGTGTATAAAGTGATGGTGAGGAACCTCTGAGCCAGTATAAAGTGATGGTAAGGAACCCCCGAGCCAGATGAGGACCCCACGAAAATGAGGAACAATAATAAATAAATAATAATAAATATAATAATAAAAAAAAAAAATAATGAACAAATAATAAAAAAAAGGAATTTATAACAAAAAAGTAAAGTAAAAGGTAATTACTTAATCTGTGGTGTCCATAGAACCATTGCTGATGAGGGCATCCTCTCTGGTGTCAGAGGATTTAGGAGTGGGAGGCAAGGAAGAAAATAATAATAAAAATATAAAATAAAAAATATTTAATAAAAAGACGAATAAGACCCAATTTTAGATAGATATAAAATCAGTATTAAAAGAGAATCATATATATTGCCCTCATATGGGCTCATTCACATAACATGGTGTCCCTGAGGAGCCCTGTACACAGTTTTATGCCCATTAGGTGCCCCTGACACAGTATGATGTCCTTTAGGTGCCCAGCACACAGCATAATGATCATTAGGTGCCCCTCACATAGTATAACGCCCCAATATGCCCCCCACACAGAACATGCCCCATGTGCCCCTCAGATAGATATAAAATTAGTACCAAAAGAGAAGACAAGAACCCTTTGGATTAGGAATGTAAGAAATTGGAGCCCTCACTGGCAAAGATGAACCATCCGGTAGACCACAAAATTCTTTCAAAGTCCCGGCGCAGGCGCAATACAAAGGCGCAGCGATGCAGAATATCGGGAAAAGTATGAAAAAGTTTTTTAAGTCCCGGCGCAAGCGCGGAATAAAGAAGCGATGATGGCATCACTAAGAGACAGACGTCATCATAGGGTATCTGAGACACAAGATAGAGGTGTCATGGGAGACCGATGGAGCGTTATCAGTAGTGGACAGGTGACGTCAGCAGAGGGCGCCGGAACTCAGAGGAGACTGGTTGAAAGAAACGTCAATTACATGGATTGTCGTGCCGATTGGATGGGAAGAATCCGCCCACAGGAACCGAAAGGTTTATAGTTCAGGGACCGCCCCCTCATGCCATAACCTGCACGCCTTCCCCTGAAGACGCCGTCTGTACGGCGAAACATGTAGGGATGCAGGCACTGTTTTTAGTTCAAACCTAGAGAGGCAGGGCCCCCTGAGTGGGAAACAATACACAGCTAAATATACAGCTAGTGTATAGATAAAGAACAATCGTAAGGGGAAAGAAGGATTGACCTGAGAAATCATCAGGCACCCCGCCAGATCAAAGTGTATCCGATATAGTGATACAATCGATATGAAAAAACACATATCCCTACCTCTCTAATTCTGAGGAATTTTAATCCTTTTCAGTTAGAGTCCCAGAGAATTTTTAAGTGGAATTAATAAAAGTGTATGTTTTATATAAAAAAAGAGTAACAAGTCAGAGAGGTGCTACTAAGCCACGCTTTGGTCCTAGAGACCCCTGAATCTCACACAGCTTTCGGCATCAGACTCATCTCTCTCCCAGCGCTGCCGCTTGCTGCAAGCTTTGGTAGGACATTACTCTAAAAGTACTGAGTAACAGACAACACGGTTCTGTCACTACACAATATGCTGCCTATGGTGAGGGCAGCATAGTGTAGCTGACAGGTTCTATTTAACTTTTTTTCAAAATATGTGTTTCAGTGGCTCTTATGTGACATCAGACAAGATGGGCTAGCTTTCGCTCCTCACTTGCGCCTGTATTCCTTTCTTCACCAGATGTCATTCCTTGGACCACTTTTATTAGGTACTACCAAAAGCCCTGAACTATCCTTTTTAGAGATGCTCTGAATTGGATATATAGCCATCAAAATTTACTCATTGTCAAAATTGCACAGACCAACTTCCAAGGATTCAAAATTCACAAGGTTTTAAAGGGATTGTTTAAGATAACAGAAAATCTCTGATGACCCCTACAATGTTTTAAAATAAAAAATCATTATGGGGGAGATTTTTTCAAACTGGTGTAAAGTAGAAGTGGCTTAGTTGCCCATAGCAACCGATCAGATTCCACCTTTCATTTTCCAAAGGAGCAGTGAAAAATTTAAGGTGGAATCTGATATGCTATGGGCAACTAATCCAGATGTACTTTACCCCAGTTTGATAAATATCCCCCTATATATTCGCCTGTTTTTCCAGCGCCGTTCTCTGCAGCGCTGGTCCGGTACTCCTGCCACTGTTTGTTTACAAACAGCAGAGGTGGCATGCGCTGCAGAGTATGCCTCTGGAGAGCAGGTAAGTATATAATATTTTCTCATTTAAAGTCATTAGAGGGGTTATCTAAGATTTCTAATTATCTCAGACAAGCCCTTTAATGTTATTGCTGATCATTGTATGTGTTTTCTACAAAAGATAGGGTCATTTCCACTGCTATTGTAAGGGTACTTTCACACTAGCGTTATTCTTTTCCGGTATTGAAATCCGGTAAAGGGTCTCAATTATGGAAAAAAACGCATCCGTTTTGTCCCAATGCATTTTGAATGGAAAGCAATACGTTCAGTATGCATCAGAATGTCTACCGTTCCGTCCCTTGTACGGTATTTGACCGGACAAATTACCGCAGCATGCTGCGGTATTTTTTCCGGACAAAATCCCGGAACATTACGGCACTTGCATTCATTTTCCATTGAAATGTATTGATGCCAAATCCGGTACCAAGTGTTCTGGAAATTGCCGCATCGCCGGACCTGGTTTTCCAGTCCACGTATGCGCAGTTCTTTCTAGCTGTGAAAAAATTAAATACTGGATCCATTATTCCGTATGATACTGGAAAGACGGATCCTGTATTTTAATAAATATGTCTACCGGATCCGGCAGGCAGTTCTGGCAACGAAACTGCCTGCCGGATTTTAACAAAAGTATCCTAAAACAAAACTGTGGGAAAGGTCAGTGCCTATAAGTAACTACAGACCAGTATTAATTCCTTTAGTGTACACTGTAATGGTGTCAGATGACATTCCAAGCGTTCCAGCACAATGGGTTCCTCGTATTGTGATAACATTAAGCAGTGTTTCAATAGAAAACACATATCCTGAACTATACCTTGGACAATCTTAAAGTGTTCCACAACATTAAAGTTAGTGCATACAGTTCATGACACAATGGTGACTTAGCAGTTTCTTTTAGAAAACACCATAATCATCTTCCTTATCTTTTGCAAAAAGACCGTCCCTTTCAAATATAGTTCTCTAGATAAGATGAGCTGCATGATCTACAATTGTTGAATGATTTTCTCATCATGATGCTCATACCAATCTATATACTGTATATAAAGAAGGATGTACAGTACAGACCAAAAGTTTGGACACACCTTCTCATTCAAAGAGTTTTCTTTATTTATCAAAACTATGAATTAACACATGTGGAATTATATACATAACAAACAAGTGTGAAACAACTGAAAATATGTCATATTCTAGGTTCTTCAAAGTAGCCACCTTTTGCTTTAATTACTGCTTTGCACACTCTTGGCATTCTCTTGATGAGCTTCAAGAGGTAGTCCCCTGAAATGGTCTTCCAACAGTCTTGAAGGAGTTCCCAGAGATGCTTAGCACTTGTTGGCCCTTTTGCCTTCACTCTGCGGTCCAGCTCACCCCAAACCATCTCGATTGGGTTCAGGTCCGGTGACTGTGGAGGCCAGGTCATCTGGCGCAGCACCCCATCACTCTCCTTTATGGTCAAATAGCCCTTACTTTCAAAGTTTTCCCAATTTTTTGGCTGACTGACTGACCTTTATTTCTTAAAGTAATGATGGCCACTCGTTTTTCTTTACTTAGCTGCTTTTTTCTTGCCATAATACAAATTCTAACAGTCTATTCAGTAGGACTATCAGCTGTGTATCCACCTGACTTCTTCTCAACGCAACTGATGGTCCCAACCCCATTTATAAGGCAAGAAATCCCACTTATTAAACCTGACAGGGTCACCTGTGAAGTGAAGACCATTTCAGGGGACTACCTCTTGAAGCTCATCAAGAGAATGCCAAGAGTGTGCAAAGCAGTAATCAAAGCAAAAGGTGGCTACTTTGAAGAACCTAGAATATGACATATTTTCAGTTGTTTCACACTTGTTTGTTATGTATATAATTCCACATGTGTTAATTCATAGTTTTGATGCCTTCAGTTTGAATCTTCAATTTTCATAGTCATGAAAATAAAGAAAACTCTTTGAATGAGAAGGTGTGTCCAAACTTTTGGTCTGTACTGTATGTATGTTCCACGATCACTGAAAAAGGCATCCATCGATTTCAACGAAACTTGGTATACACATCCCTTACTACCTGGAAAGAAATCTTGTGGGGGTCACAGCTCTATAGGATGTACCGTTCCTGAGATATTTCCAAAAAATGACCTGCATTAGCCAATACAAGCCTGCAAGTCTTTCTCTTCATATCCCAACTGCCATACACACGGTCACATGTCCCTTATCAGCCAATAGAAGCTTGCAGGCCTTTAGTCTCCACATGCACACAGTTTTACTCCAGGTTTCCATAACAACCCAGCCATTTTTCTTCACTGCTGCAGGTCAGCTTTAGGCTAGGGCTACACGACGACATGTGTCTATGGTGTTGCACTGCGACATGCTGCAACTGCGACAGTTGCAGAAAAATCCATCTTGGGTGGTCAGAGGTCTGGTTTTAGGCCGAACAGTATGGCTTTCAGACTCCCTGTCCTCCGTCCAGCGTAGGGCCTGGACGGACACAGAGATTTCCTTTTGAACAGATCACTCTCAGACAGCAGCACTATGCTGTCTGAGCGTGAGCTGCAGGGAGAAAGTCACCCTCCCTCCCACCCCTGCAGCTGACAGAAGTTGATTTTTACCTTCATTTTTCAATCCCCGTCAGCTGCGAAGTGGGAGGGGCCATGGCTTAGCGGCGGCTGGGGGCAGGGTTTTTAAGTCCGTCTATTGATTTGTGACCTCCACAGCACTCCACTCCATTAACAGTGTCATCCACAGCGCCGTTCTTTTTTAAAGCTGACCTACAGCAGTGAAGAAAAATGGCTGGGTTGTTATGGGAACCTGGTGTAAAACTGTGTGTATGTGGAGACTAAGGGCCTGCAAACTTCTATTGGCTGATAAGGGTCATGTGACTGTGTGTATGGCAGTTGGGATATGAAGTTGGGCTATGAAGAGAAAGACCTGCAGGCTTCCATTGGCTAATGTAGGTCATGTGATGTGCCATATATTCCTGGAGAGCCGAGACCTGGTCTAAAACCTTCCCGGACACCTGATTTACCTGTGTGCCAAATTTCATGATTGTAAATGCGACGGTGCAGATTCCTTTAGCGGACATACTGTACATACATACACACACATACGCTTTATATATTAGATGATTAAAAGTTACCATTTCATAACTAAAGTAGGGATTCAAACATATAGCGTCATAGTACATATTTCATCACAGAACCATAACTACTTGATAGTATAAAGGTACCAGTAATCTTCGAATGCACTGAATCTATCTAATTGAAGTAAGGTACATATATATGGCAGACTACCTCTTTTTAGTTGATTGCTACCAGTGATAATTTATGGGGTTAGCGTAACACATCCTAGGCAGTTCAATACCGCCTCTAAACTAACCCCTGAATAGTTATCTGTCTTTCCTTACTCTACAATGGATTATAAAGATATATTATCATATAGTTAGACTACAAGTGGACCTTACTATCTGTAACATACCTTAGGTTGAGTGTAAAATGGCGACTTCCCCTCATCAAACCATCAAAGAACAAACTGGGCCAAGAAAGCAAGACTGTGATATATACTATACAGGCAGCAATATGGTGGGTTCATCTGCATCTGAACTAACAATGTACATTACACTTATTGACAAAAAAAATAACGCACCCAGATAGAAATGTCGGAGTGCTGCAAAACTCAGCCTGTGGTTATGTCTCAGGCAAATATATAAATGATTACAGTTGTGGTCTCATTATACACTGGGTCTTTGCAAAAGCAGACATAAAAGTGATCATTCACTGCTACGACATGCCTCTATAACACACTCTAAGTCATTTTGCCCAGCTGACAGACTTTGAGAGGAGGCGTATCATTGGATTGAGAGAAACCGGATAGTTATTTTGACGATTTGCCACCATATAGGCCTGTGATGGCTAACCTCTGGCTCTCCAGCGGTGGTAAAACTACGACTCCCAAGATGTACACTTGCTTGGCTGTTCTCAGAACTCTATAGAAATGAATGGAGCATGCTGGGAGTCGTAGTTTCACCACAGCTGGAGTGCCAGAGGTTAGCCATCACTGAGCTGTTCTACACTAGGTTTTAGGATGTGTTTGAAGCAGGGGTTACATGAGGGCGACCACACATGGCGAACAGGCTCTGGATGGCCAAAACAGAGCATCAGTAGAGGTTCATTTGATCTGCCGACACGCATGAGCAGATCCCATAGTTTAGTTGTCCACCATCCAGCCACAGGTGCCACCTTTTTTGCATACCTCTTTCTCGTCATGGACTATTTCCAGGCACTGAGCAGAAGGAAATTTGGTGCTAGAGCACCGATTACGTGTCCTGCTATTGACAGGCACTATCACATTCGTTTGTAGTGGTGTCACGATTGAGAAACCTTGCCTACTATGGACTGGCCTGCCTTTGCTGTGTAGCATCACACTGACCCAACTTCTTGTGTGATGATCTGGGGTGCCATCGCATACAAAAGTTGGTCACCCCTAGTAGTGTGACAGAGGACACTAAGAGCTCAGGGATATGTGCATGGGTTGGTTCCTATGGCAGGACATTCAACTGGATTTTTTTTTCAGCACTATAATTCTCACCCAACACAGAAAAGGTTTCCCAGGAATGGCTCTGCCAGATTGCAACAATAACTTCTTAGCCCAGTCGCCAGATCTATCACCAATTAAACATTTATGGATCCAGCTTGGACTCCAGCTTCAGCAGCCTACAAGTGTTCAGGATTTGCTGTAACATCTGTGAGCAAACGTGCCGCAGGATACCATACGGAACCTTAAGGGTCCATTCACACGTCCGTGGTGTATTGGGGATCCGCAATACACCCGGCTGGCACCCCCCATAGAACTGCCTATTCAATTGCGGACAAGTTCGAGCTGAAGCCTGGAAGTTCAGGGCTGCACTCCGGATATGCGGATGCGGAGAACACATAGTGTGCTCTGCGCATCAATTCCTGCCCCATTGAGAATGAATGGGTCCGCACCCGTTCCCGATATTGCAGAACGGATGCAGACCCATTTGCGGACGTGTGAATGGACCCTAAGTCTCCATACCCAACTGTATCTCATATTGAATTCAGGCTAGAGGCAGCCCAATAGGGTACTAGAGCCTCCTTTCAGTTAAATAATTTTCCCAAATAATCATTTTGCTCTAATATTGAAATCACTTACATATATCATCATTACATTTACATATATCATCATTACATTTACATATAGAACGTTTTACTCAATTCTAACAACTCCTCTTTGGTGTTTGAAAACCTAAACCAAGCAAGGGCAGCACTCACCAGCTTTTGTGGCCTGTAGCTCTTAAAGGTTGCAGCCACTCAAATCTGCCACACATTTCACACTATACATTGCAAAGGGTGAAATATGCAATGGGAATCATTAGCATAATTGAAATGCTACATATTTAAATACCACACTACTGTAGGTCAATTTACACTGGATTTTTTTCAGTGTGTGGGTGAAATTTCTTAAAATCTGATCGTCATTGCTGGTACTTTGAAACACTGCAGATCTGCAAAATACAGATCCGCAGTGGCACATTTGTAAAATATCCTTTCCCTGTGAAGTCATTAAAACTAAGTTGCAGATGGGTACAGTATATACAGTGCCTTGAAAAAGTATTCATACCCCTTGAACTTTTCCAAATTTTTTCATGTTACCTTCACAAACATAAATGTATTTTATTAGGATTTTATGTAATAAACCAACACAAAGTAGAAAGTATGTGTGAAGTGAAAAGAAAATGATACATGTTTTTCAAAATTTTTAATAAATAAAAATATGAAAAGTGTGGCATGCATTTGTATTCAGACCTCTGTACTCTGATCTCCCTATATAAAATCCAGTGTGACTAATTTACTTCAGAAGTCATAGGCTACTTCACATCCTGAAGAACTGACTTTCCATTCAGAATGCATGGGGATAAAACTGATCAGTTCTTTTCCGGATTTGAGCCCCTAGGACGGAACTCAGCGCCGGAAAAGAAAAACGCTAGTGTGAAAGTACCCTAATTAGTAAATACACTCCACCTGTTTGTAATTTAAGTGTGGCGTACATTGGTACTCAGCCCCCTTGAGTCAATACTTTGTAGGACCACCTTTTGCTGCAATTACAGCTGAAAGTCTTTTGGGGTATGTCTCTAACATTGTCCTGCTGGAAGATGAACCTTCTTCCCAATCTCAAGTCTTTTGCAGCCAACAGGTTTTCCTCCAAGATTGCCCTGTATTTAGCTACATCCATCTTCATATCAACTTTGACCAGATTTCTTGTCCTTTCTGAAGACGAGCACCCTCACAGTATGATGCTGCCACCACCATGTTTCACAGTGGGGATAGTGTGTCCAGGGTGATGTGCAGTATTAATTTTCTGCCACACGTAATGTTTTGCATTTTTACCAAAAAGTTCAACTTTGGTCTCCTCTGACCAGAGCACTGTCTTTACATGTTTACAGTGGCCCCTACATGGCTTGTGGCAAACTGAAAACGTGACTTCTCATGGCTTGCTTTAAAAAACGGCTTTCTTCTTGCCACTCTTCCATAAAGCCCAGATTTGTGGCATACACGACTAATAGTTGTCCTGTGGACAGATTCTCCCACCTGGACTATGGATATCTGCAGCTCCTCCAGAGTAAACATGGGCCTCTTAGCTGCTTCGCTAATTAGTGGTCTGCTTGCCTGGATGGCCATGTCTTGATAGGTTTGCAGTTTTGCTATACTCCTTCCATTTTCGGATGATGGATCGAACAGTGCTTTGTGAGATGTTCAGAGCTTGGAATTTTTTTTTTTATAACCTAACCCTGCTTTACACTTCTCCAGAACTTTATCCTTGACCTATCTGGTGTGTTCCTTGGTATTAACGATGCTATTTGATCACTAATGTTCACTAAGGGTACTTTCACACTAGCGTATTTCTTTTCCGGCATAGAGTTCCGTCACAGGGGCTCTATACCGTAAAAGAACTGATCAGTTTTATCCCCATGCATTCTGAATGGAGAGTAATCCGTTCAGGATGCATCAGGATGTCTTCAGTTCAGTCGTTTTGTCGTTTTATCTCCGGCAAAAAGAACTGAAGACTTGCCTGATTTTCCCATAGGAATGTATTAGTGCCGGATCCGGCATTCAAAATACCGGAATGCCGGATCCGTCCTTCCGGTCTGCGCATGTGCAGACTGAAAAAAAGGTGAAAAAAAGAAATGCTGGATCCGTTTTGCCGGATGACACCGGAAAGACGGACCCGGCATTTCAATGCATTTTTTCGACTGATCAGGCATTTTTAAGACGGATCAGGAGTCTGATCAGTCTTACTAATGCCATCAGTTGGCATACGTTTTGCCTGATCCGGCAGGCAGTTCCAGCGACGGAACTGCTTTCCGGATCTCTCTGCCGCAAGTGTGAAAGTACCCTAGCAAACCTCTGAGGCCTTCACAGAACAGCTGTAGTTATACCGAGAATAAATTACACACAGGTGGAGTGTATTTACTAATTAGGTGACTTCTGAAGGCAGTTGGTAACACTGGATTTTATTGAAGGTTTGAATACAAATGCACACCACACTTTTCATATTTTTATTTATAAAAAGTTTTGAAAACCATGTATCATTTACTTTTCACTTCACACAAACTTGCTACTTTGTGATGGTCTATCACATAAAATGCATTTAAATTTGTGGGTGTAATGTGAAAAAATGTGGAAAAGGGTCATGAACTGTATATAGGAGTATATAGGCACTGTATATGTTGTGGAAGTCCTTGCCTCTATTTTGGGTAGCCTGAATGTCCTGACCTTAATGTGACTAAGCAAATATTAGCAGCTTGTTTTACTAGAATGACGTGTGTCAGTTATCACTATGATATAACATCCACTTGGGAATGAACAACATCCAGTCTGCCAGATTTTTCATGACTCTTAAAATTGCACTTTTAAAGGTCACCATGGAAATGCAGTGGAATGTGCAGGCAGCATGTTATTGATATCCTTTCCTGCTTAGTCATGCCAAGTTAGACTATTTTCACACTGGTATTCACTCTTTCCGGCAGGCTGTTCTGGGCTGCCGGAAGTCTTCCCAGCCCATTCACTATAATGGGGAGTTGCGTGGATCCAGCCGCAGCACAGCAAATACAACTGAGAGGTGGCCGGACCAAAACCTCAGTGCAGCGGTATTTGTCCGGCCGCCTCTCGACATATTTGATGTGCTGAGGCCAGATCCACACCTCCCCCCATTATAGTTCTGGCAGTTCACGGACGTACACTGTAGTTATGGATTCGCCAGGCTGTTTATATTGATGACTAGAGATGGCCTTGCGGTTCACCTGGCGGTCGTTTCGCAGCGAACTTTGCTCGTTCGCGGTTCACTGAACGGGCGAACATATTGCGATGTCCGCCAGCGCTATATTCTTTTACATTGTGAAGAACTTTGAGACCCATGACACATCCATTAGGTGGTACAGGACAGCCAATTGAGACGTTTCAGCACACGGACATACCCCCTACCTTATAAATAAACCCGATCTGGCCACCATTTATATTCAGTGTTTTGCCGGTGTAGGGAGAGGTTGCTGTGTGGAACAGGGACAGACTGTTAGGGACACCAAACGCTAGCTAATAGGGCCACAAAAGTCCTTTTAACCTCTTGGGGACATAATGCATACAGGTACGCCCTGATGTCCCGGTACTTAAGGACACAGGGCGTACCTGTACGCCCTGTGTATTTCCAATCACCGCCACGCGGCAGGCGGTGATCGGAACAGAGTGCCTGCTGAAATCATTCAGCAGGCACTCTGTAACAATGCCGCAGGGGTGTTACAGAAAACTAGAAGACACAAATGAAGATCAGACTGACTTGATCCAAAACTAAGGAACAGAAGGGTAAGCCCTGTAACAAGCCTAGCTCTCTCCCTAACTGCTCAGCATATGCAAAAATCTCAATGGTAGAAAATGGCATACCCTCGTTGCTCGACTGTATGACACCTGAACACCCTATAATAGTGAGGGGACACGACCACCGGCTCCCTACACTTAATACGGAGGGAGTCAGGGTCACCTAGATTCAAGCCCACAGGAAAACAGGAATAAAGAAACAGACTTATCTTGTGGGTGCAGCAGAAACAGCTTCTAGCATCAGCACACTCCAGGAAGTTGTATAAACTGCAAAGTGATGCAGTATGGGAGGGGATTTAAAGGGATGCAATCAGTGCAACTAGATGACAGCTGAGAGAGGGAAACGAGATGACAAAATGAAAGCAAAACAAAAGAACCTCAAGCAGGAGGTTCTGAAGGACGTCTGTCAGAGCTTCTCAGATGTCTGGCGGTGACAGTACCCCTCCTTCTACGAGTGGACTCCGGACACTCAGAAACCACCTTCTCAGGATGGGACCTATGGAAAGCCCTGATGAGACGAGTGGCCTTAATGTCCGTCACTGGGACCCACATCCTCTCCTCAGGACCATAACCCTCCCAATGAACGAGGTACTGGAGAGAACCGCGTACAACACGAGAATCCACAATCCTAGAGACCTGAAATTCAAGATTACCATCAACCACAATCGGAGGAGGAGGCAAAGAGGATGGTACAATGGGTTGGACATAAGGTTTTAATAGGGACTTATGAAAAACATTATGGATCTTCCAAGTCTGAGGAAGATCAAGACGGTAGGCAACAGGATTGATGACGGACAAGATTTTGTAAGGCCCAATAAACTTAGGACCCAACTTCCAGGAGGGAACCTTCAATTTGATATTCTTTGTAGACAACCACACCAGATCACCAACATTCAGGTCCGGACCAAGCACACGTCTCTTATCCGCCACACGCTTATATCTCTCACTCATGCTCTTTAGATTATCCTGAATCTTTTGCCAAATAGATGACAAAGACGAGGAGAATCACTCCTCATCAGGTAAACCAGAAGACCCCTCTCCAGAGAATGTCCCAAACTGCGGATGCACCAAAAAATGGCGACTTATCAGAGGACTCCTAACGACGGTTATTTAAAGCAAACTCAGCAAGGGAGAGAAAAGAACACCAATCCTCCTGATTCTCCGCCACAAAACAGCGCAAATATATGTCTCCAGATTCTGATTGACGCGCTCCGTCTGGCCATTCGACTGTGGGTGGAAAGCAGAAGAGAATGACAACCGAACACCCAAGCGAGAACAGAAAGCCTTCCAGAATCTGGAAACAAACTGCGTGCCCCTATCAGAGACTATGTCTGAAGGAATACCATGCAATTTGACAATGTGATCAATAAATGCCTGCGCCAGCGTCTTAGCATTGGGCAACCCAGGAAAAGGAATGAAATGCGCCATTTTGCTAAAACGGTCCACCACCACCAGAATCACAGTCTTGCCCGAGGAACGAGGCAGGTCCGTAATGAAGTCCATGGACAGCTGTGTCCAAGGACGGGAAGGAATGGGTAACGGGAGGAGAGGACCTGATGGACGTGAATGAGGGACTTTGGCACGAGCGCAGGTCTCGCAGGCTGCCACAAAACCCTCAACCGACTTACGAAGCGCCGGCCACCAGAATCTCCGAGCAATGAGATCCACTGTGGCTCTACCCGCACGGGTGCCCAGCAAGGATAGTATCGTGGTGCTCCTTAAAAACCTTGTGTCTTAAAGTGAGAGGCACAAACAACCTCCCAGGAGGACAAAGATCAGGCGCCTCTGCCTGGGCTGCCTGAACCTCTGCCTCCAATTCAGGATAAAGAGCAGAGACCACCACACCTTCAGCCAAAATGGGACCTGGGTCTTCAAAATTCCCACCTCCCGGAAAACAACGTGACAGGGCATCTGCTTTCACATTCTTAACCCCAGGGCGGAACGTGACAACAAAATTAAACCTTGAAAAGAACAAAGACCATCTGGCCTGTCTCGGGTTCAGACGCTTGGCTGACTCCAAGTAGGCCAGATTCTTATGGTCGGTAAACACGGTAATAGGGTGTCTGGCTCCCTCTAGCCAATGGCGCCATTCCTCAAAAGCTAACTTGATGGCCAACAATTCCCTATCTCCCACATCGTAATTTCTCTCTGCGGAGGAGAGTTTCTTCGAGAAAAAGGCACACGGTCGCCATTTGGCAGGAGAGGGACCCTGAGACAAGACCGCACCCACACCCACCTCAGAAGCGTCCACCTCAACTATGAAGGGCAGAGAGATATCAGGTTGTACCAAGATGGGAGCGGAAGCAAAACTCTCCTTGATACTAGAAAAATCTACCCCCTTTCTAGTCATATCAGTGAGTGGTTTAACAACAGAGGAATAATTCAAAATAAACTTCCTGTAATATTTAGCAAAACCCAAAAAAACGCATCAGCGCCTTCTGATTTTTCAGAAAAAGCTCCCACTCAAGCACAGCGCGGACCTTCTCGGGGTCCATGCGAAAACCAGAAGCGGAGAGAAGAAACCCCAGAAATTGAATTTCTGGAACCGCAAACAATCATTTTTCCAGTTTAGCGTACAATTTATTCTCCCGCAGGATGAGCAAGACCTGACGTAGGTGGTCCTTATGAGTTTTGAAATCAGGAGAAAAAAATCTAAATGTCATCTAGATACACTAGTACAAATTTCCCCATTAAATGATAAAAAATGCTGTTCACAAAATGCTGAAAAACGGCTGGAGCATTCATCAAACCAAAAGGCATAACCAAATTCTCAAAATGGCCCTCAGGGGTATTGAAGGCCGTCTTCCATTCGTCTCCTTCTCTGACCCTGACCAGGTTGTATGCCCCTCTTAGATCCAACTTGGAAAAAACTTTAGCCCTAACAATCTGGTTAAACAGGTCCGGGATCAGAGGAAGCGGATAAGGGTCACGAATTGTGATACAGTTCAGCTCCCTGAAATCCAGACATGGTCTTAAAGAACCATCTTTTTTCTTAACAAAGAAAAAACCAGCGGCAACAGGTGACTTCGAGGGTCGTATGTGTCCCTTTCTCAGGCTCTCAGAGATATAAGCACGCATAGCGACCCTTTCAGGTTGGAAGAGATTGTATAAACGAGATTTAGGCAGCTTGGCGCCTGGGATGAGATTAATAGGTCAATCGTACTCCCTGTGACGGGGCAGCTCCTGAACACCACTCTCAGAAAACACATCCGAAAATTCAAAGAGAAAAGATGGTACAGTCTTAGTAGAAACCTCTGAAACAGATGTCGTGAAGCAATTCTCTCTGCAAAAGTCACTCCAGCCATTTATTTGCCTCGCTGCCAGATTGCAACAATAACTTCTTAGCCCAGTCGCCAGATCTATCACCAATTAAACATTTATGGATCCAGCTTGGACTCCAGCTTCAGCAGCCTACAAGTGTTCAGGATTTGCTGTAACATCTGTGAGCAAACGTGCCGCAGGATACCATACGGAACCTTAAGGGTCCATTCACACGTCCGTGGTGTATTGCGGATCCGCAATACACCCAGCTGGCACCCCCCATAGAACTGCCTATTCAATTGCGGACAAGTTCGAGCTGAAGCCTGGAAGTTCAGGGCTGCACTCCGGATATGCGGATGCGGAGAACACATAGTGTGCTCTGCGCATCAATTCCTGCCCCATTGAGAATGAATGGGTCCGCACCCGTTCCCGATATTGCAGAACGGATGCAGACCCATTTGCGGACGTGTGAATGGACCCTAAGTCTCCATACCCAACTGTATCTCATATTGAATTCAGGCTAGAGGCAGCCCAATAGGGTACTAGAGCCTCCTTTCAGTTGAATAATTTTCCCAAATAATCATTTTGCTCTAATATTGAAATCACTTACATATATCATCATTACATTTACATATATCATCATTACATTTACATATAGAACGTTTTACTCAATTCTAACAACTCCTCTTTGGTGTTTGAAAACTTAAACCAAGCAAGGGCAGCGCTCACCAGCTTTTGTGGCCTGTAGCTCTTAAAGGTTGCAGCCACTCAAATCTGCCACACATTTCACACTATACATTGCAAAGGGTGAAATATGCAATGGGAATCATTTGCATAATTGAAATGCTACATATTTAAATACCACACTACTGTAGGTCAATTTACACTTGATTTTTTTCAGTGTGTGGGTGAAATTTCTTAAAATCTGATCGTCATTGCTGGTACTTTGAAACACTGCAGATCTGCAAAATACAGATCCGCAGTGGCACATTTGTAAAATATCCTTTCCCTGTGAAGTCATTAAAACTAAGTTGCAGATGGGTACAGTATATACAGTGCCTTGAAAAAGTATTCATACCCCTTGAACTTTTCCAAATTTTTTCATGTTACCTTCACAAACATAAATGTATTTTATTAGGATTTTATGTAATAAACCAACACAAAGTAGAAAGTATGTGTGAAGTGAAAAGAAAATGATACATGTTTTTCAAAATTTTTAATAAATAAAAATATGAAAAGTGTGGCATGCATTTGTATTCAGACCTCTGTACTCTGATCTCCCTATATAAAATCCAGTGTGACCAATTTACTTCAGAAGTCATAGGCTACTTTCACACTAGCGTTGTTTTAATCCGGCGTTCAATTCCGACACCGGAACTGCCCGCCGGATCCGGAAACACGTGTGAAAACGGATTACATTTGAATCCTGATCAGGATTTTGATCACAATGAAAAAATGCATTGGAAAAAACGGATCCGCCATTTATGGACTTGCATTTAAGCCGGATCCGTTTTGACTGAACACACAGCGCCAGATCCGGCGTTAATGCAAGTCCATGGGAAAAAGGCCTGATCCGGCGTTCAGTCAAAGTGTTCAGGCTTTTTGGCCGGAGGTAAAAATACTGCATGCTACGTTTTTCTGAAAAGCCTGATCAGTCAAAAAGACTGAACTGAAGACATCCTGATGCATCCTGAAGAACTGACTCTCCATTCAGAATGCATGGGGATAAAACTGATCAGTTCTTTTCCGGATTTGAGCCCCTAGGACGGAACTCAGCGCCGGAAAAGAAAAACGCTAGTGTGAAAGTACCCTAATTAGTAAATACACTCCACCTGTTTGTAATTTAAGTGTGGCGTACATTGGTACTCAGCCCCTTGAGTCAATACTTTGTAGGACCACCTTTTGCTGCAATTACAGCTGAAAGTCTTTTGGGGTATGTCTCTAACATTGTCCTGCTGGAAGATGAACCTTCTTCCCAATCTCAAGTCTTTTGCAGCCAACAGGTTTTCCTCCAAGATTGCCCTGTATTTAGCTACATCCATCTTCATATCAACTTTGACCAGATTTCTTGTCCTTTCTGAAGACGAGCACCCTCACAGTATGATGCTGCCACCACCATGTTTCACAGTGGGGATGGTGTGTCCAGGGTGATGTGCAGGGTTAATTTTCTGCCACACGTAATGTTTTGCATTTTTACCAAAAAGTTCAACTTTGGTCTCCTCTGACCAGAGCACTGTCTTCACATGTTTACAGTGGCCCCTACATGGCTTGTGGCAAACTGAAAACGTGACTTCTCATGGCTTGCTTTAAAAAACGGCTTTCTTCTTGCCACTCTTCCATAAAGCCCAGATTTGTGGCATACACGACTAATAGTTGTCCTGTGGACAGATTCTCCCACCTGGACTATGGATATCTGCAGCTCCTCCAGAGTGAACATGGGCCTCTTAGCTGCTTCTCTAATTAGTGGTCTGCTTGCCTGGATGGCCATGTCTTGATAGGTTTTCAGTTTTGCTATACTCCTTCCATTTTCGGATGATGGATCGAACAGTGCTTTGTGAGATGTTCAGAGCTTGGAATTTTTTTTTTATAACCTAACCCTGCTTTACACTTCTCCAGAACTTTATCCTTGACCTATCTGGTGTGTTCCTTGGTATTAACGATGCTATTTGATCACTAATGTTCACTAAGGGTACTTTCACACTAGCGTATTTCTTTTCCGGCATAGAGTTCCGTCACAGGGGCTCTATACCGTAAAAGAACTGATCAGTTTTATCCCCATGCATTCTGAATGGAGAGTAATCCGTTCAGGATGCATCAGGATGTCTTCAGTTCAGTCGTTTTGTCGTTTTATCTCCGGCAAAAAGAACTGAAGACTTGCCTGATTTTCCCATAGGAATGTATTAGTGCCGGATCCGGCATTCAAAATACCGCAATGCCGGATCCGTCCTTCCGGTCTGCGCATGTGCAGACTGAAAAAAAGGTGAAAAAAAGAAATGCTGGATCCGTTTTGCCGGATGACACCGGAAAGACGGACCCGGCATTTCAATGCATTTTTTCGACTGATCAGGCATTTTTAAGACTGATCAGGAGTCTGATCAGTCTTACTAATGCCATCAGTTGGCATACGTTTTGCCTGATCCGGCAGGCAGTTCCAGCGACGGAACTGCTTTCCGGATCTCTCTGCCGCAAGTGTGAAAGTACCCTAGCAAACCTCTGAGGCCTTCACAGAACAGCTGTAGTTATACCGAGAATAAATTACACACAGGTGGAGTGTATTTACTAATTAGGTGACTTCTGAAGGCAGTTGGTAACACTGGATTTTATTGAAGGTTTGAATACAAATGCACACCACACTTTTCATATTTTTATTTATAAAAAGTTTCGAAAACCATGTATCATTTACTTTTCACTTCACACAAACTTGCTACTTTGTGATGGTCTATCACATAAAATGCATTTAAATTTGTGGGTGTAATGTGAAAAAATGTGGAAAAGGGTCATGAACTGTATATAGGAGTATATAGGCACTGTATATGTTGTGGAAGTCCTTGCCTCTATTTTGGGTAGCCTGAATGTCCTGACCTTAATGTGACTAAGCAAATATTAGCAGCTTGTTTTACTAGAATGACGTGTGTCAGTTATCACTATGCTATAACATCCACTTGGGAATGAACAACATCCAGTCTGCCAGATTTTTCATGACTCTTAAAATTGCACTTTTAAAGGTCACCATGGAAATGCAGTGGAATGTGCAGGCAGCATGTTATTGATATCCTTTCCTGCTTAGTCATGCCAAGTTAGACTATTTTCACACTGGTATTCACTCTTTCCGGCAGGCTGTTCTGGGCTGCCGGAAGTCTTCCCAGCCCATTCACTATAATGGGGAGTTGCGTGGATCAAGCCGCAGCACAGCAAATACAACTGAGAGGTGGCCGGACCAAAACCTCAGTGCAGCGGTATTTGTCCGGCCGCCTCTCGACATATTTGATGTGCTGAGGCCAGATCCACACCTCCCCCCATTATAGTTCTGGCAGTTCACGGACGTACACTGTAGTTATGGATTCGCCAGGCTGTTTATATTGATGACTAGAGATGGCCTTGCGGTTCACCCGGCGGTCGTTTCGCAGCGAACTTTGCTCGTTCGCGGTTCACTGAACGGGCGAACATATTGCGATGTCCGCCAGCGCTATATTCTTTTACATTGTGAAGAACTTTGAGACCCATGACACATCCATTAGGTGGTACAGGACAGCCAATTGAGACGTTTCAGCACACGGACATACCCCCTACCTTATAAATAAACCCGATCTGGCCACCATTTATATTCAGTGTTTTGCCGGTGTAGGGAGAGGTTGCTGTGTGGAACAGGGACAGACTGTTAGGGACACCAAACGCTAGCTAATAGGGCCACAAAAGTCCTTTTAACCTCTTGGGGACATAATGCATACAGGTACGCCCTGATGTCCCGGTACTTAAGGACACAGGGCGTACCTGTACGCCCTGTGTATTTCCAATCACCGCCACGCGGCGGGCGGTGATCGGAACAGAGTGCCTGCTGAAATCATTCAGCAGGCACTCTGTAACAATGCCGCAGGGGTGTTACAGAAAACTAGAAGACACAAATGAAGATCAGACTGACTTGATCCAAAACTAAGGAACAGAAGGGTAAGCCCTGTAACAAGCCTAGCTCTCTCCCTAACTGTCAGCATATGCAAAAATCTCAATGGTAGAAAATGGCATACCCTCGTTGCTCGACTGTATGACACCTGAACACCCTATAATAGTGAGGGGACACGACCACCGGCTCCCTACACTTAATACGGAGGGAGTCAGGGTCACCTAGATTCAAGCCCACAGGAAAACAGGAATAAAGAAACAGACTTATCTTGTGGGTGCAGCAGAAACAGCTTCTAGCATCAGCACACTCCAGGAAGTTGTATAAACTGCAAAGTGATGCAGTATGGGAGGGGATTTAAAGGGATGCAATCAGTGCAACTAGATGACAGCTGAGAGAGGGAAACGAGATGACAAAATGAAAGCAAAACAAAAGAACCTCAAGCAGGAGGTTCTGAAGGACGTCTGTCAGAGCTTCTCAGATGTCTTGCGGTGACAGTACCCCTCCTTCTACGAGTGGACTCCGGACACTCAGAAACCACCTTCTCAGGATGGGACCTATGGAAAGCCCTGATGAGACGAGTGGCCTTAATGTCCGTCACTGGGACCCACATCCTCTCCTCAGGACCATAACCCTCCCAATGAACGAGGTACTGGAGAGAACCGCGTACAACACGAGAATCCACAATCCTAGAGACCTGAAATTCAAGATTACCATCAACCACAATCGGAGGAGGAGGCAAAGAGGAGGGTACAATGGGTTGGACATAAGGTTTTAATAGGGACTTATGAAAAACATTATGGATCTTCCAAGTCTGAGGAAGATCAAGACGGTAGGCAACAGGATTGATGACGGACAAGATTTTGTAAGGCCCAATAAACTTAGGACCCAACTTCCAGGAGGGAACCTTCAATGTGATATTCTTTGTAGACAACCACACCAGATCACCAACATTCAGGTCCGGACCAGGCACACGTCTCTTATCCGCCACACGCTTATATCTCTCACTCATGCTCTTTAGATTATCCTGAATCTTTTGCCAAATAGATGACAAAGATGAGGAGAATCACTCCTCATCAGGTAAACCAGAAGACCCCTCTCCAGAGAATGTCCCAAACTGCGGATGCACCAAAAAATGGCGACTTATCAGAGGACTCCTAACGACGGTTATTTAAAGCAAACTCAGCAAGGGAGAGAAAAGAACACCAATCCTCCTGATTCTCCGCCACAAAACAGCGCAAATATATGTCTCCAGATTCTGATTGACGCGCTCCGTCTGGCCATTCGACTGTGGGTGGAAAGCAGAAGAGAATGACAACCGAACACCCAAGCGAGAACAGAAAGCCTTCCAGAATCTGGAAACAAACTGCGTGCCCCTATCAGAGACTATGTCTGAAGGAATACCATGCAATTTGACAATGTGATCAATAAATGCCTGCGCCAGCGTCTTAGCATTGGGCAACCCAGGAAAAGGAATGAAATGCGCCATTTTGCTAAAACGGTCCACCACCACCAGAATCACAGTCTTGCCCGAGGAACGAGGCAGGTCCGTAATGAAGTCCATGGACAGCTGTGTCCAAGGACGGGAAGGAATGGGTAACGGGAGGAGAGGACCTGATGGACGTGAATGAGGGACTTTGGCACGAGCGCAGGTCTCGCAGGCTGCCACAAAACCCTCAACCGACTTACGAAGCGCCGGCCACCAGAATCTCCGAGCAATGAGATCCACTGTGGCTCTACCCGCACGGGTGCCCAGCAAGGATAGTATCGTGGTGCTCCTTAAAAACCTTGTGTCTTAAAGCGAGAGGCACAAACAACCTCCCAGGAGGACAAAGATCAGGCGCCTCTGCCTGGGCTGCCTGAACCTCTGCCTCCAATTCAGGATAAAGAGCAGAGACCACCACACCTTCAGCCAAAATGGGACCTGGGTCTTCAAAATTCCCACCTCCCGGAAAACAACGTGACAGGGCATCTGCTTTCACATTCTTAACCCCAGGGCGGAACGTGACAACAAAATTAAACCTTGAAAAGAACAAAGCCCATCTGGCCTGTCTCGGGTTCAGACGCTTGGCTGACTCCAAGTAGGCCAGATTCTTATGGTCGGTAAACACGGTAATAGGGTGTCTGGCTCCCTCTAGCCAATGGCGCCATTCCTCAAAAGCTAACTTGATGGCCAACAATTCCCTATCTCCCACATCGTAATTTCTCTCTGCGGAGGAGAGTTTCTTCGAGAAAAAGGCACACGGTCGCCATTTGGCAGGAGAGGGACCCTGAGACAAGACCGCACCCACACCCACCTCAGAAGCGTCCACCTCAACTATGAAGGGCAGAGAGATATCAGGTTGTACCAAGATGGGAGCGGAAGCAAAACTCTCCTTGATACTAGAAAAATCTACCCCCTTTCTAGTCATATCAGTGAGTGGTTTAACAACAGAGGAATAATTCAAAATAAACTTCCTGTAATATTTAGCAAAACCCAAAAAACGCATCAGCGCCTTCTGATTTTTCAGAAAAAGCTCCCACTCAAGCACAGCGCGGACCTTCTCGGGGTCCATGCGAAAACCAGAAGCGGAGAGAAGAAACCCCAGAAATTGAATTTCTGGAACCGCAAACAATCATTTTTCCAGTTTAGCGTACAATTTATTCTCCCGCAGGATGAGCAAGACCTGACGTAGGTGGTCCTTATGAGTTTTGAAATCAGGAGAAAAAAATCTAAATGTCATCTAGATACACTAGTACAAATTTCCCCATTAAATGATAAAAAATGCTGTTCACAAAATGCTGAAAAACGGCTGGAGCATTCATCAAACCAAAAGGCATAACCAAATTCTCAAAATGGCCCTCAGGGGTATTGAAGGCCGTCTTCCATTCGTCTCCTTCTCTGACCCTGACCAGGTTGTATGCCCCTCTTAGATCCAACTTGGAAAAAACTTTAGCCCTAACAATCTGGTTAAACAGGTCCGGGATCAGAGGAAGCGGATAAGGGTCACGAATTGTGATACAGTTCAGCTCCCTGAAATCCAGACATGGTCTTAAAGAACCATCTTTTTTCTTAACAAAGAAAAAACCAGCGGCAACAGGTGACTTCGAGGGTCGTATGTGTCCCTTTCTCAGGCTCTCAGAGATATAAGCACGCATAGCGACCCTTTCAGGTTGGAAGAGATTGTATAAACGAGATTTAGGCAGCTTGGCGCCTGGGATGAGATTAATAGGTCAATCGTACTCCCTGTGACGGGGCAGCTCCTGAACACCACTCTCAGAAAACACATCCGAAAATTCAAAGAGAAAAGATGGTACAGTCTTAGTAGAAACCTCTGAAACAGATGTCGTGAAGCAATTCTCTCTGCAAAAGTCACTCCAGCCATTTATTTGCCTCGCTTGCCAATCAATGGTGGGGTTATGTTTAGTGAGCCAGGGTAGCCCCAACACTAGAGGAGTAGGCAACCCGCATAGGAGGAAACATGACACATCCTCAACATGAGTATCACTCACAATCAAACGGATATTGTGAACTATACCCTTTAACGATTTCTGAGAAAGTGGAGTGGAATCAATAGAAAAAACAGGTATATACTTTCCCAAAGTGCATACCTGGAAACCATGTGTTATAGCAAATTGATTATCAATGAGATTGACAGCTGCTCCACTATCTACAAAAATCTCACAAAAAATGTTCTTGCTCTCTAGCGCCACCCTGGCAGGCAGGACAAAACGGGAACTACAAGCAAACGGAAAACCTTCAATTTCCGCATCAACCTTGCCAATAGTAACAGATGGAACATTCTTAGAGGATTTTTTTCTTTTTGTTTCTTTATTACTCTTAAAAAACTGCCTGAATCTCCTAGAGGGACAAACATTTGCCAAATGATTTATACCTCTACAACAGAAACAAACCCTCCTCTGAGAGCTGAATCTTCTATTGTCAGAGGACAGCAAACCCAGCTGCATGGGCTCCTGCTCAGAGGGGATTGAGAGAGACTGAGACCCCAGCGCACTGAAAGAGACCGCCGCACTGTCCTTGGATTGGAGTGAGTATGACAGGAAGGAGTGATCTCTCCTCTCTCTCTAAGACGCCTGTCAATACGAACGGCCCGAGACATGGCAGAGTCCAAGGAGGTAGGTCTCTCATGAAAGGCAAATGCATCTTTCAATCCCTCTGAAAGACCATGGCAAAATTGACTTCGGAGTGCAGCATCATTCCAACCAGTATCAGCTGCCCATCTTCGAAATTCTGAACAGTATATCTCTGCGGACTGTTTACCCTGGCATAAAAGACGTAGTCTAGACTCAGCCAGAGCAATACGATCCGGATCATCATATATCTGACCCAGGGCTAAAAAAAAATCATCCACTGAACCGAGGGGCCGTGCCCCCACCGGCAGCGAGAAGGCCCAAGACTGAGCGTTATCCCTGAGCAGCTAGATGATGATCCCCACCCTCCGCTCCTCATCACCAGAGGAATGGGGAAGTAGGCGAAAATAGAGTTTGCAAGCCTCTCTAAAACGAACAAAATTCTCACTACCCCCGGAGAACGTATCCGGAAGCGAGATTTTAGGCTCAGAACAAATTCCATGAACGCAAGCAGAAACGGTCACCTCAAACTGAGAGACAGTTTTCTGGAGATCTGCTACCTCCAGTGAAAGACCCTTCATGCGGTCAATCAAGGTTGAAACCGGATTCATGCTTAAGGCGGTTACGGCGGTTTATAATGTCACGAATGATGTTACAGAAAACTAGAAGACACAAATGAAGATCAGACTGACTTGATCCAAAACTAAGGAACAGAAGGGTAAGCCCTGTAACAAGCCTAGCTCTCTCTAACTGCTCAGCATATGCAAAAATCTCAATGGTAGAAAATGGCATACCCTCGTTCCTCGACTGTATGACACCTGAACACCCTATAATAGTGAGGGGGCACGACCACCGGCTCCCTATACTTAATACGGAGGGAGTGAGGGTCACCTACATTCAAGGAATAAAGAAACAGACTTATCTTGTGGGTGCAGCAGAAACAGCTTCTAGCATCAGCACACTCCAGGAAGTTGTATAAACCGCAAAGTGATGCAGTATGGGAGGGGATTTAAAGGGATGCAATCAGTGCAACTAGATGACAGCTGAGAGAGGGAAACGAGATGACAAAATGAAAGCAAAACAAAAGAACCTCAAGCAGGAGGTTCTGAAGGACGTCTGTCAGAGCTTCTCAGATGTCTGGCGGTGACAGGGGAGTCCTGTGACCCCACCGCATCGGCGATCGCAGCAAACCGCAGGTCACACACACGCACACTCACACACACACCCCCTATAGCCCGCCAGACGTTCTCAGCTTTTTTTTTTAACGTGTACGCTGCTGACAATAGTGTTGCCATCTGCAGCCTGTGCTGTCAACGCATAAGTCGTGGTAAGCCCAACACTCACCTAGGGACGACCGCCTTAAGAAGGCTCCTAGCCTCCCATCACCGAGCTCAGTGGGAGCAACACCGTCAGAACCCACAAAGCCGCACTCCCGGCGCTCCACGTCCTGCCTCTTCTCCTCTCACCTCTAATTTGTCCTCCACTCCACCTTCCACCATGCCATTGTCGTGTTCATCTGGCAAAAGGCAGGCTTCTGTGGCCCAAATGTTCGAGGGTAAAAAGATGATGACACCGGATAACCCTCTTGCCGAACGGCTGACTGCTGGCTTGTCGGAACTGCTAGCCCGCCAACTACTGCCATGTAAACTAGTGGACCTGGAGGCCTTTAGAAAATTTGTGGCCATTGGCACACCGCAATGGAAGGTCCCCAGAAGGAAATATTTCTCCCAGAAGGGCATCCCGGAGCTATATGGCCACGTTCAGCGGCAAGTGAATGTATCTCTGACACACAGCGTCGGTGCCAAGATACATCTGACCACAGACACGTGGTCTAGCAAACACGGGCAGGGAAGGTACATAACTTTTACTGCTCACTGGGTGAACCTTCTGACAGCCGTCAAGCATGCAACCCGTGGCACCTGTGTGGATTTGGTGTTACCGCCACGATTGCATGCCGGCCTGCCTCTTCTTCTTCTCCTCCTACCCCATCCTCTGTCTCTTCCTCGGCTGACTCCTCCTTTTCCACTGCTACCGCCTCTTCCGCTACGCCCCCCAAGCTCCCCAGAACCTATTCGACGTGCCAGGTGAGACGTTGCCGTGCTATGCTGCGGTTGTTGTGCCTGGAAGCCAAGAGCCACACCGGTCCTGCATTCCTTTCAGCTTTGCGGTCACAGGCCAATCAGTGGCTAACCCTGCTCAATTTGAAAGTTGGTAAAGTGGTGTGCGACAACGGTGCCAATCTGCTGAGCGCGCTGAAACAGGGCAAATGGCACACGTGTCGTGCATGGCAGACGTCCTGAACTTAGTCATGCAGCGATTCGTTGCCAAATAACCCGGGGTCCAGGACATCTTGCGGCATTTCAGGCCTCCAGATGGTGACCAAAATGGTCGCAAATGCGACCTAGAATTGCTAAATAGCGACAAGACTTTGTAGTCTTGTCGCCATTTGCGCCTAGACCCTCGCTCCTCTACCGCTTTCACATTAAACTGACAGTCCTCCCCCCCCTGCACCGCTGCTGCCGCTGCCACCAATGGGCTGATAGCAGGGAGAAGGAGGGGAGGGGCTGTGGCCACTGCACCACCAATGAATATAGTTTATGCCTAATACAAACGGAGGATGCGATGCGGGTGCGGCCATATCCCATATCCTGCACCCAGCCTCTATGACTGTTAGCTGCGATCTGCCGCTATTAACTCTTCAGGTGGGGCACCTGAGGGGTTAATACCCCCTCCCCCCCTCAAGTATTATAATCATTGGTGGCAGTTCCGATCGGAGCCCCAGCAGTGTAAGCCTGGGGCTCCGATCGGTTACCATGGCAGCCAGGATGCTACTGAATCCCTGGCTGCCATAGTCGGCTCTCTGCTGCTGTGTGCACAGAGCAGCAGGGAGAGTATGAAGTCCTATTCACCCTGATAGAGCTCTATCAGGGTGAATAGGACAAAGGATGAAAGATCCCAGGTTCTAGCCCCTAAGGGGTGAAATAGTTATTAAATAAAAAGTAAAAAAAAAATTATGTTAAGAAAACAAACACCAAAATATTAAGTTTAAATCACCCCATTGCCCAATTTTACATATAAAATATTCACTCACCTAAAGAATTATTAGGAACACCATACTAATACGGTGTTGGACCCCCTTTTGCCTTCAGAACTGCCTTAATTCTACGTGGCATTGATTCCACAAGGTGCTGATAGCATTCTTTAGAAATGTTGGCCCATATTGATAGGATAGCATCTTGCAGTTGATGGAGATTTGAGGGATGCACATCCAGGGCACGAAGCTCCCGTTCTACCACATCCCAAAGATGCTCTATTGGGTTGAGATCTGGTAACTGTGGGGGCCATTTTAGTACAGTGAACTCATTGTCATGTTCAAGAACCAGTTTGAAATGATTGGAGCTTTGTGACATGGTGCATTATCCTGCTGGAAGTAGCCATCAGAGGATGGATACATGTTCTCATTCTGTTTACGCCAAATTCGGACTCTACCATTTGAATGTCTCAACAGAAATCGAGACTCATCAGACCAGGCAACATTTTTCCAGTCTTCAACAGTCCAATTTTGGTGAGCTCGTACAAATTGTAGCCTCTTTTTCCTATTTGTAGTGGAGATGAGTGGTACCCGGTGGGGTCTTCTGCTGTTGTAGCCCATCCGCCTCAAGGTTGTGCGTGTTGTGGCTTCACAAATACTTTGCTGCATACCTCGGTTGTAACGAGTGGTTATTTCAGTCAACGTTGCTCTTCTATCAGCTTGAATCAGTCGGCCCATCTTCTGACCTCTAGCATCCACAAGGCATTTTTGCCCACAGGACTGCCGCATACTGGATGTTTTTCCCTTTTCACACCATTCTTTGTAAACCCTAGAAATGGCTGTGCGTGAAAATCCCAGTAACTGTGCAGATTGCGAAATACTCAGACCGACCCGTCTGGCACCAACAACCATGCCACGCTCAAAATTGCTTAAATCACCTTTCTTTCCCATTCTGACATTCAGTTTGGAGTTCAGGAGTTTGTCTTGACCAGGAGCACCCCCCTAAATGCATTGAAGCAACTGCCATGTGATTGGTTGACTAGATAATTGCATTAATGAGAAATAGAACAGATGTTCCTAATAATTCTTTAGGTGAGTGTATAAACAATAAAAAAAATTACATATCGCCATGCCCGAAAAAGTGCGAACTATTAAAATATAAAAAAATATCTCCTATGCGGTGAACACCGTAACAGAAAAAAAAAAAAACATGCAATTTGCCATTTTTTTGTCACCTTGTCCCGACAAAAATTAGGTTAGGACTGTTCTATTATGGTCCAGGCGTTCCATAAAATCTGGAATGCACGCCGGTTTTTTGGTGTTTTATTTTTTTCACGTGGTATCGAGTATCTCAATACTTTTTTATGGTATCGAAATCGAGTCAAAATTTTGGTATCGTGACAACCCTAGGTATTTTTTTTTTATTCCGTAGGTTTTTTATTATACCGTAATTATATGTATTTTAAATTTGGCGACAAAAAATTACAATTTGGCTCCTAAATTTTTCAGGTTAGGAGCCAATGGCTCCTTGATATTTTTTTTAGTCTGGAGCCCTGCATTTTAGAAGATCTTACACGGCCATGGCTCGCCTTGCTGACTTTCAATGGCGACACCACCTGCCGTCAGACGTCTGATTTGTGACTGCCCGATGCGCTGGAACTCCACCTTGTATATGCTTGATAGGGATCGACCGATTATCTGTTTTACCGATATTATCGTCCGATATTCAGTATTTTGACCGTTATCGGCATCTATTTTGCCGATATTCCGATAACGTATTGGGAACACAGATCGCGCTGCTCTCCGTGTTCCCTCAGCAGCACAGGGGAGAAGGAAGCAGTGTCTCCCTCCCCCCTGTGCTTCTGCCGCTGCAGCCAGTGAGAGGAAGGAGGACAAGAGAAGGGGAGGGGCTGTGGCCGCTGCGCCACCAATGAAGAGAAATCTCTCATTAATTCATATACAGGAGGCGGGAGCTGGCTGCAGAATCACATAGCCGGCTCCCGACCTCTATGAGCAGTATCTGTGATCCGCGGTAGTTAACCCCTCAGGTGCCGCGGATTGCAGCTACCGCTCATAGAGGTCGGGAGCCGGCTATGTGATTCTGCAGCCAGCTCCCGCCTCCTGTATATGAATTAATGAGAGATTTCTCTTCATTGGTGGCGCAGTGCGCCCCCCCACCCCCACCCTTATCCCAGTATTAAAAACATTGGGGGCGCATTGCGCCCCCCCACCCAAGCCCCCCCCCCAGTATTAATCATTGGTGGCAGTGGCCACAGGATCCCCTCTCCCCTGCTCCTTTGATCGGAGCCCCAACAGTGTAATCCTGGGGCTCCGATCGGTTACCATGGCAGCAAGGACGCTACTGAAGCCCTGGCTGCCATGGTAAGCTCCATGCTGCTGTGTGCACAAAGCACAGAGCAGCAGGGACAGTGTGAGCTCCCATTCACCCTGATAGAGATCTATCAGGGTGAATAGGAGAAGGGTTCAAGTCCCTAAGGGGACTAAAAGTTAGTAAAAAAAAACAAACACCTAAATATTAAGTATAAATAAAAGAAAGATTTACACGTTAACAATAAACATATTACTTTTCAGCAGATTTGTGTAGGAATTTTTTTTTCCCTCAAAAATTAAAATTACCAGAATATCGGTATAAATTATCAGCTATCGGCCTGAAAGTTCACAAATTATCGGTATCGGCCCTAAAAAAATCTATATCGGTCGATCTCTAATGCTTGATAGGCTGCTCCAGCAGAAACGTGCATTTAACGAGTACCTGTTTGAACTCTGTGGCAGGACAGGTTCTGGGGAGCTTGTTTTTTTTTCACCGCGCCAGTGGCTGCTCATGCGCGACGCATGCAGACTTCTGCGGCAATTTGATGAGATCACCAAACTGGTCAGTCGCATTTAGGGCGCCATCAGTGACATCGTACCTTACGCCTTCTTTCTGGAGCGTGCATTGCATCGTGTCATTGATCAAGCCATTGAGGAGCAGGAGCAAGAAGATGAGGAAGTCGCAATGCTGGATGAATTCCCAGGGGGGGCTACTCCATCTGAGACAAGTCAAAAGTAGTCTGAAGAGGAGTCAGAGGAGGATGGTGTCGGGGCGGAGGAGGAACAAGAAGAGCGTGCTTTAAACTTTTCTGGGATCCCTGGTGTTGTCCTTGGCTAGGGGGAGGAGACTGAGGATGACATTATTCTGGACGATGCCAGGCCACTCCACTGCTTCCAGTTTAGTGCAAATAGGGGCCTTCATGCTCGAGTGTTTGAAGACGGACCCCCGTATAAAAAGCATAAAGGGCAAGGACCAGTACTGGGTGGCAACGTACTTAGACCCCCGGTACAAACACAAAATGGCAGACATGTTACCAGCATGCATCACAGAGGGCTGTCAGAATGCAGCACTTCCAGGCCTTGCTTCGAGAAATGCTGCATTCTGCTTTTGCGGGTGCTGGCAGAGGAAATTTCACTCACAGAGAAACAGTTGCGGGTACCAATCCAACAGCGCATGCAAGAAGAGGGCGGTTTGAAAATGTGTTGGGCACTTCGGATATGAGATCATTCTTGCAACCAACCCATCGACAGCCGCCCTCCGGATCCAGCCTCAGGGAACGCCTAGACCGACAGGTGTCCGACTACATCGGGTTAACGGCTGATGTGGACACTCTGAGAAGCGAGGAACCCCTGGACTACTGGGTCTGCAGGCTTGACCTGTGGCCAGAGCTGGCACAATTTGCCATGGAACTCTTGGCTTGCCCCTCGTTCAGTGTCCTGTCCGAAAGAACGTTCAGAGCAGCAGGGGGGATCGTGACCGATAAGCACACTCGCCTACCTCACATTTCAAAAAATGAATGAGGCATGGATCTTGGAGGAATTCAACACATGTGAGGAGTCGACCACGTTTAATTGAATTTCCTCATGACAGCCCCCACCCAGAACAAATAATGGTCCCTGTCTTAGGTAAATACAGCAGCATAAAAGGCCTTTTCTGTCCGTTGAATGCCTAATGTTTTGGGCCTTGGAAGAATTCAACATCTGTGATGACCACGTGTTTCAACTATTATCATTAGTTTTTTTTTCAAGAGGGGGGATTTCGTTAGCCATGTTTTTAATCCAATTTTATATTTTTAGTTCTTTTAAACATATGTATTTGACCTGTATTTGTACTGGCCTTCAGTAAAATTGATATTCATTGACCGTGGAATCTACCTCCAGCCACATACTTACTTGATCTTTTCTGTCCGGTGAATGCCTAATGTTTAGGGCCTGTAGTCCAGTGACCTACAGTAAAATTTTTATCCATTGACTGCATAATGTACCTTGAGCCACATAATCAGAATTTCTTTTATGTCAGGTAAATGCCTAATTTTTAAGGCCCGTACTACTGTGGCCTAAAATTACATTTTTCTAGGCTCAGAAAGGGCACATTTCAGAGAATTTCCTTTTAAGGGCTCTTTCACACTTGCGTTATTGTCTTCCGGCATAGAGTTCCGTCGTCGGGGCTCTATGCCGGAAGAATCCTGATCAGAATTATCCTAATGCATTCTGAATGGAGAGAAATCCGTTCAGGATGCATCAGGATGTCTTCAGTTCCGGAACGGAACGATTGTTGGCCGGAGAAAATACCGCAGCATGCTGCGCTTTTTGCTCCGGCCAAAAATCCGGAACACTTGCTGCAAGGCCGGATCCGGAATTAATGCCCATTGGAAGGCATTGATCCGGATCCGGCCTTAAGCTAAACGTTGTTTCGGCGCATTGCCGGAGCCGACATTTAGCTTTTTCAGAGTGGTTACCATGGCTGCCGGGACGCTAAAGTCCTGACAGCCATGGTAAAGTGTAGCGGGGAGCGGGGGAGCAGCATACTTACCGTCCGTGCGGCTCCCCGGGCGCTCCAGAGTGACGTCAGGGCGCCCCAAGCGCATGGATCATGTGATCGCATGGATCACGTCATCCATGCGCATGGGGCGCTCTGACGTCATTCTGGAGCGCCCCGGGAGCCGCACGGACTGTAAGTATACCGCTCCCCTGCTCCCCGCTCCTACTATGGCAACCAGGACTTTAATAGCGTCCTGGGTGCCATAGTAACACTGAAAGCATTTGGAAGACGGTTCCGTCTTCAAATGCTTTCAGTACACTTGCATTTTTCCGGATCCGGCGGGCACCTCCGGCAACGGAAGTGCATGCCGGATCCCAACAACGCAAGTGTGAAAGAGGCCTAAGACGAATAAAAAGGTCCCCGATTAAGACACATATTTTTTGTTGGAATTTTTGTCATTGATCCCCCTTTAGTATGTCACTGTCCATGTTGTGGGACTATTTGTGCACTTCTACTAAGTATTTGTTGCAAATATGAGCTGAAGGTTTTTCAGGTTCGCCTGCCAATAAAGTGAATGTCGCCCGCCACAAACTTGTGGTTTGCGAACATTTGATCACGTTCGCGAACCGTCCCGACCGATGTTCATCCATCACTATTGATGACCTAGTAAACGAGTAAACGCAAGTGTGAAACATGCCTTAAAGGGGTTGGGCAGCCTGTTTATGTTGATGACCTATCCGCAGGGCTGCTGCGGTGATTGTGCTCCATCCACAGCTGCTGCCGGCGGTATAATACAGCAGGCATGGAGAATGGCGATCACACCGAGCCCTGTCATTTAACACCTTAGATTCTGCGATCAACAGCGATTTCAGCATCTGTGAGGTAAGACAGAGGGATGCGACTCCATCTGCTTTCTGATCGAAGCTCCTGCAGTAAAATTTAAGGGTTCTGATTGGTTACTATGGCAGCCTGTGAACTGCTGAGACTTCCCAGGGCTCTCATATTAACCTCCTTGCTAAGTTCTGCACAAGGCACAGCTCAGCAGGGAGCGCGTCACAATCCCATTCACCCTAATAAATCTCTATTAGGGTGAATAGGACAAGGGATCAAAAGATTGCGGGTTCCAGCATCCTTAGGGGGCTAAAATATAAAAAAAAGTTTAAAAAAATTAAAACTAATAAAAAATTTAAATCACCACCTTTTTCCAATTTTACATATAAAAACATATAAACAATAAAAATAGACATAACAGATATTGCTGCATCCGAAAATGTATCAAGTATTAAAATTTAAAAATACTTTTCCCACTTAGTTTACACTGCAATGGAATAAGAAATAAAAACACGCGATTTGTCATTTTTGATTACCTTATCCCCAAAAAAAAATTATAACAGTGATAAAAAATTTGTATGCCCCCCAAAAATTGTACCAATAAAAACTAAAGTTCATCCTGCAAAAAGCAAACCCTCATACAGCTCTGTGGAAGGGAATATGAAAAAGTTATGGCTGTCAGAAAATGGCGATGCAAAGAAAATGTGTATTTTTTTTTTAAAGGTTATATTTTTTAAAATAGCAAAAAAAAAAAAAAACGCACAGTGATTTTTCAATTTAACCGCCCATAAAATACAACTTAACAAAAAATAAGTCCTCATATGGCTATATGAATGGCAATCGGGACATAGGGCGGAAAATACGAAAATGGGCTTAGTACTCAACTGTCAATCAGTGATACCAACAATAATTAAATGATCAGAGGTTTAAATGTATAAATTACATGTTATACTGAATCTTTTCTCATAAAACTATATATCGGGTCAGCAATCTTCGACATTCCAGCTGTTGTGAAACTACAACTCCCAGCATGCTCCATTCCCTTCTGTGGAAGTTCAGAGAACTGCCAAGAAAATGTGCATGATGGGAGATATAGTTTCACAACACCTGGAGTGCCGGAGGTTGCTGACCCCTGCTATATATCAATCTGCTTAGCTCCTCCTGCTCTATAACATAACATGCTGCCTGCACCTTAGATACCATGCTCAACAAGTCTACCCTTAAGTAAAATAAAATAAAAATACTTAACTGTAGAAAGTTACTGTGAATGGCATATTTCACAAAAAACTTGTTTTAAACTTTTTCTACAAAGTTGTATGACAGAGAAAATATATAGTAAATTATGGAGAATTCTAAAACACATTTAGGAATTTTCTACATTTACTTTTTCAATGTTTGAATATTAATGTTCCTTACTTCCTTCTATCCTGGGATGACCATAAGAATATTTGTATGACTGAGCATTGCCCAGTCAGTAAAAGACTTTACTGTTTATATGCCAAAGAAACAGAGTTTCATTTCATGTAAAACTCTTGTGCAGTGACCTCAGATTAAAACTCATGAAGAGATGGAATTGAGGACAAACCAGTGCACAAATAGATTTGAGAACTCTTAGGTTTTCCAAACGTAAAATACAAACTGAACGACTATCCAACAGATGAAGCTAACGGAAAGTATAAGACTGCAGTATTAGACCCTTCCTGAACTAGACCACATATTTTTACTTCCTTTATATCCTATCCTTAGTTTATCAAAGTTTTCTTTGAGAGGATTCCCCCTTCAGTAACTAAGGGTAGGAAGTTATGCAGGAGGAACATAAAACTATATATTGATGATATCATAAAGTAGTAATACTGTAGTATAGAAATGAGAAGACACCAAATAATAAATCTGGAATGCTGAGAAAATTCAGAATGCAGAAATGTGGGAAAGAAAAAAATAAATTTTGAAACTATGCCATGAAGCTTCAGATTTTATTGATTTATTGAATCTGCTGACTATCTCTCATCTATTAGGACAGTTGGTCTGTTCTCGTAGCCTTGAGAGGGACAAGGCAGGTTAGTTTTTTTTAACTTAACTAATCCTTTGCTTCAGCATATGGACAAAATATTGCTTTGTGTATGTTCAGGTCAGAATTATCCTGCCTAGTTAAGATTTTCTTAGATTTCTTTTTGCAGATTTACTGCATTGTACATTAGAAATAGTGATTTATTGCTTAGTTAGTACCATAGCGGTTTAGTACCATGAGCCCCTGGTATGGCCTAAAAGATATGTGTCCATTTTACATGCACAGGCAATAATGGAGTGTGATATAGGAATATACAGTAACATTACATTAGTGTTAACTCCTTAAGGACACAGCCTTATTTCACCTTAAGGACCAGGCCATTTTTTGAAAATCTGACCAGTGTCACTTTAAGTGGTGATAACTTTAAAACGCTTTGACTTATCTAGGCCATTCTGAGATAGTTTTTTCATCACATATTGTACTTCATGACACTGGTAAAATGAAGTCCAAAAAATTCATTTTTATTTATAAAAAAATACCAAATTTACCAAAAATTTGTAAAAAATTTCCAAGTTTCAATTTCTCTACTTCTATAATACATAGTAATACAAAAATAGTTATTACTTTTCTTTCCCCATATGTTTACTTTATGTTTGGATCAATTTGGGAATGATATTTTATTTTTGGGGGATGTTACAAGGCTTAGAAGTTTAGAAGCAAATCTTGAAATTTTTTAGAAATTTTCAAAAACCCACTTTTTAGTGACCAGTTCAGGTCTGAAGTCACTTTGTGAGGCTAACATAATAGACATCACCCCATCTAAGAAACTACACCCCTCAAGGTATTCAAAACTGATTTTAGAAACTTTGTTAACCATTTAGGTGTTGCACAAGAGTTATTGGCAAATGGAGATGAAATTTGAGAATTTAAATTTTTTGGAAAATTTTCTATTTTAATCAATTTTTTCCAGTAACAAAGCAAGGGTTAACAGCCAAACAAAATGCTATATTTATTGCCCCGATTCTGTAGTTTGCAGAAACACCCCATGTGTGGCCGTAAACTACTGTACGGGCACAGAATAGGGCGTAGAGGGAAAGGTGCGCCCCTATGCTTTTTGGAAGGCAGATTTTGCTGGACTGGTTTATTTACACCATGTCCCATTTGAAGCCCCCCTGATGCACCCGTAGAGTAGAAACTCCATAAAAGTGACCCCATCTAAGAAACTACACCCTAAAGGTATTCAAAACTGATTTTACAAACATTGTTAACCCTTTAGGTGTTCCACAAGAATTAATGGAAAATAGAGATACAATTTCAAAATTTCAGTTTTTTGGCAGATTTTCCATTTTAATATTTTTTTCCAGTTACAAAGCAAGGGATAACAGCCTAACAAAACTCTATATTTATGGCTCTGATTCTGTAGTTTACAGAAACACCCCATATGTGGTCGTAAACCGCTGTACGGGCACACGGCAGGGCGCAGAAGGAAAGGAATGCCATATGGTTTTTGGAAGGCAGATTTTGCTGGACCGTTTTTTTGACACCATGTCACATTTGAAGCCCCCCTGATGCACCCCTAGAGTAAAAACTCCAAAAAAGTGACCCCATTTTAGAAACTACGGGATAAGGTAGCAGTATTGTTGATACTAATTTAGGGTACATATGGTTTTTGGTTGCTCTATATTACACTTTTTGTGAGGCAAGGTAACAAGAAATAGCTGTTTTGGCACAGTTTTTATTTTTTGTTATTTACAAAATTCATCTGACAGGTTAGATCATGTGGTATTTTTATAGAGCAGGTTGTCATGGACGCGGCGATACCTAATATGTATACAATTTTTTTAATGTAAGTTTTACACAATGATTTCATTTTTGAAACAAAAAAAATCATGTTTTAGTGTCTCCATAGTCTGAGAGCCATAGTTTTTTCAGTTTTTGGGCGAATATCTTTGGCAGGGTATGATTTTTGCGGGATGAGGTGACGGTTTGATTGGCACTATTTTGGGGTGCGTATGACTTTTTGATCGCTTGCTATTACACTTTTTGTGATTTAAGGTGACAAAAATGCCGGTTTCAGGCTCTGATCTGCTCTCTGCAGATCAGAGCCTGAAATCAGATAGTGTCCTCGTAATACCCCCCCCGATCTGTGCCCCCCATCTGTGCCCCTCCAAGCCCCACTTGTGTCCGCCTGCAGCTCATCTGCTCCTGCGCTCATCTCCTAGAGGCAGCTGCCCTGATGCGGTCCGCCCCCTGCCCGCCCCATGCATTATCACCCGCCCCTCCTGCCCCAGCATCCCTCAATGTTGGCGGCCGTACCCCCCCGATCCCCCCTCCCCCTTTCCAGCGCTTCCCCCGATCCCCCTGCTGTGTGTGATGGCGGCGGCTCCATTCCTGAGCCGCCGCCATCAGCAGAGAGTGTCAGCTCTATGCTGACACTCACCTGTAACCCCATGGGGTTAATAGAGGGAGGGAGCTCCCTCTCTCAACCATCGGGGCTGCAGCGCTGTGATTGCAGCACCCGATGGTTGCCATGGCAATCGGACGCTTTGCAAAAGCGTCCGCTGTTGCCACCTACAGGGCATTACAGGGCATCTAATAGTATTATACTTTGCAATGCAAGAGCATTGCAAAGTATAATACAGCCATCAGCCCCACTGGATCTTCTTGATCCAAGAGGGCCTTGATAAAAAAAAGAAAGTGAAAATAATAAAAATGAAAAATAAATAAATAAAAATGTAAATTAAAAAAAGAAATTGCCTTTTCCTATAAAAAAAAATTAAAAAATAAAATAAAATACACATATTAGGTGTCCCCGCGTCCGTAACGACCGTCTCTATAAATATATCACATGATAGACCCCGTCCGATAAACACCATAAAAAAAAACTGCCAAAAAAGCTATTTTTGTCACCTTACATCACAAAAAGTGCAACAGCAAGCAATAAAAAAGGCTTATGACCCCCAAAATAGTACCAATCAAACCGTCACCTCATCCCGCAAAAAATAATACCCTATTTAAGACAATCACCCAAAGAATAAAAAAGCTATGGCTCTCAGACTATAGAGACACTAAAACATCATTTTTTGGGTTTCAGAAATGCTATTATTGTGTAAAACTTAAATAAATAAGAAAAAGTATACATATTAGGTATTGCCACGTCCGTAACGATCTGCTCTATAAAACTATCACATGACCTAACTCCTCAGATGAACGCTGTAAAAATAAATAAATGAAAACTGTTCCAAAACAGTCAATTTTTGGGTCACCTTGCCCCATAAAGTGTAATAATGAATGATCAAAAAATCCTCTGTACCCAAAAATCGTACAAATAAAAACCTCAACACTTTCTGCAAAAAACGAGCCCCTGCACAAGACGATCGGCAGAAAAATAAAAAACATATGGCGTTCAGAAAACCAATTTAGCAAAATCTGCCTTCCAAAATCCGTATGGCATTCCTTTCTTTCTGCGCCCTGCCTTGTGCCCGTACAGCAGTTTACGACCACATGTGGGGTGTTTCTGTAAACCGTGGAATCAGAGTAATAAATATTGAGTTTTGTTTGGCTGTTAACCCTCAATGTGTTAAAGAAAAAAATTGAATAAAATGGAAAATCTGCCAAAAAAGTGAAATTAAGAAATTTCATCTCCATTTTCCTTTAATTCTTGTGGAACGCCTAAAGGGTTAACAAAGTTTGTAAAATCAGTTTTGAGTAACTTGAGGAATGTAGTTTCAACAATGGGGTCATTTTAGGCGGGTATCCACTATGTAGGCCCCACAAAGTGACTTCAGACATGAACTGATCCTTAAAAAGTGGGTTTTGGAAATTTTCTAAAAAAAAATTAAGAATTGCTTCTAAACTTCTAAGCCTTCTAACGTCCTAAATAAATAAAATGACATTTCTAAATTGATGCCAACATAAAGTAGACATATGGTGAATGTTAAGTAATAAATATTTTATTAGGTATGACTTTCTGTTTTAGAAGCAGAGAAATTGAAATTTTGAAAATTGAGAATTTTTTAAAATTTTGGGTAAATTTGGGATTTTTTCATAAATAAAGGTGAAATATATTGACTCAAATATATGACTATCATTGAGTACAATGTGTCATGAGAAAACAATCTCAGAATGGCTTGGATAAGTAAAAGTGTTCCAAAGCTATTACCACATAAACTGACGCATGTCTTTTTTTTCCCTTTTTTTAATTTTTTTTTTGACCCAAGACCCACTTGGTTCTTGAACATCCAGTGGGTCTGATGTCTGTATAATACAGTACAGTACACTATATAGTGTACTGTACTGTATTTTCACTTTACAAAGTCTGCTCGGCTATCGCAATTTTAAAAATTTCCAACAATTCAGGTCTGAAGTCACTTTGTGGGGCTTACATAGTGGAAACCCCCCATAAATGTCCCCATTGTAGAAACTACAACCCTCAAGTTACTCATATTTAACAAACTTTGTTAACCCTTTAGGTGTTACACAAGAATTAAAGGAAAATGGAAATGACATTTCTAAATTTCACTTTTTTGGCAGATTTTCCATTTTAATAAAAAAATGTCTTTAACACATCGAGGGTTAATAGCCAAACAAAACTCAATATTTATTACCCTGATTCTTCTATTTACATAAACACCCCACATGTGGTCATAAACTGATGTAAGGGCACACGGCAGGGCGCAGAAGAAAAGGAGCGCCGTATGGTTTTTGGATGCAGATTTTGCCGAACTGGTTTTTAGATGCCATTTCCCATTTGAAGCCCCCCTGATGCACCCTTACAATAGAAACTCCCAAAAAGTGACCCCATTTTGGAAACCAGAGGATAAGAGGCCAGTTTTATTGGTACTATTTTTACTACATATGATTTTTAATTGCTCTATATTACGTTTTTTGTGAGACAAGGTAACAAATAAATGGCTGGTTTGGCACTGTTTTTATTTTTTACAACATTTATCTGACAGGGTAGATCATGTGCTATTTTTGTAGATCAGGTTGTTAACGCATTGATATAAAATGTCTACTTTGTTTGTTTCAGTTTTACTTAATAAAGCATTTTTGAACGCCATATTTTTTTATTTTTCGTCTTGTGCAGGGGCTTGTTTTTTGCAGGAAGAGTTGACGTTTTTCATTGGTACCATTTTTGGGTACATATAATTTTTGAATCATTCGTTATTACACTTTATGAGGCAAGGTGACCAAAAAATTGGTTGTTTTAGCACAGTTTTTATTTATTTATTTTTACAGCGTTCACCTGAGGGTTTAAGACATGTGACAATTTTATTGAGCAGATCGTTACGGATGTGGCAATACTTAACCACCTCAGGACCGCCGTACGCAGGATTGCGTCTTTGCGGCGGTCCTGCTGTTCTGGGTGGACGCGCCGGTGCGTCCTCTCGCGAGACGCGAGATTTCCTGTGAACGCGCGCACACAGGCGCGCGCGTTCACAGGATCGGAAGGTAAGCGAGTGGATCTCCAGCCTGCCAGCGGCGATCGTTCGCTGGCAGGCTGGAGATGTGATCTTTTTTAACCCCTAACAGGTATATTAGACGCTGTTTTGATAACAGCGTCTAATATACCTGGTCCTCTGGTGGTCCCCTTTGTTTGGATCGACCACCAGAGGACACAGGCAGCTCAGTAATATGTTGCACCAAGCACCACTACACTACACCCCCCCCCGTCACTTATTAACCCCTTATTAGCCCTTGATCACCCCTGATCACCCCATATAGACTCCCTGATCACCCCCCTGTCATTGATTACCCCCCTGTCATTGATCACCCCCCTGTAAAGCTCCATTCAGATGTCCGCATGATTTTTACGGATCCACTGATAGACTGATCGGATCCGTAAAAATCATACGGACGTCTGAATGCAGCCTTACAGGGGAGTGATAAATGACGGAGGTGATCACCCCATATAGACTCCCTGATCACCCCCCTGTCATTGATCACCCCCCTGTAAAGCTCCATTCAGATGTCCGCATGATTTTTACGGATAGACTGATCGGATCCGTAAAAATCATACGGACGTCTGAATGCAGCCTTACAGGGGAGTGATCAATGACTGTGGTGATCACCCCATATAGACTCCCTGATCACCCCCCTGTCATTGATTACCCCTCTGTCATTGATCACCCCCCTGTAAAGCTCCATTCAGATGTCCGCATGATTTTTACGGATCCACTGATAGACTGATCGGATCCGTAAAAATCATACGGACGTCTGAATGGAGCCTTACAGGGGAGTGATCAATGACTGTGGTGATCACCCCATATAGACTCCCTGATCACCCCCCTGTCATTGATTACCCCCCTGTCATTGATCACCCCCCTGTAAAGCTCCATTCAGATGTCCGCATGATTTTTACGGATCCACTGATAGACTGATCGGATCCGTAAAAATCATACGGACGTCTGAATGCAGCCTTACAGGGGAGTGATCAATGACTGTGGTGATCACCCCATATAGACTCCCTGATCACCCCCCTGTCATTGATTACCCCTCTGTCATTGATCACCCCCCTGTAAAGCTCCATTCAGATGTCCGCATGATTTTTACGGATCCACTGATAGACTGATCGGATCCGTAAAAATCATACGGACGTCTGAATGCAGCCTTACAGGGGAGTGATCAATGACTGTGGTGATCACCCCATATAGACTCCCTGATCACCCCCCTGTCATTGATTACCCCTCTGTCATTGATCACCCCCCTGTAAAGCTCCATTCAGATGTCCGCATGATTTTTACGGATCCACTGATAGACTGATCGGATCCGTAAAAATCATACGGACGTCTGAATGGAGCCTTACAGGGGAGTGATCAATGACTGTGGTGATCACCCCATATAGACTCCCTGATCACCCCCCTGTCATTGATTACCCCCCTGTCATTGATCACCCCCCTGTAAAGCTCCATTCAGATGTCCGCATGATTTTTACGGATCCACTGATAGACTGATCGGATCCGTAAAAATCATACGGACGTCTGAATGCAGCCTTACAGGGGAGTGATCAATGACTGTGGTGATCACCCCATATAGACTCCCTGATCACCCCCCTGTCATTGATTACCCCTCTGTCATTGATCACCCCCCTGTAAAGCTCCATTCAGATGTCCGCATGATTTTTACGGATCCACTGATAGACTGATCGGATCCATAAAAATCATACGGACGTCTGAATGCAGCCTTACAGGGGAGTGATCAATGACTGTGGTGATCACCCCATATAGACTCCCTGATCACCCCCCTGTCATTGATTACCCCTCTGTCATTGATCACCCCCCCTGTCATTGATCACCCCCCTGTCATTGATCCCCCCCCCCCCCCTCTGTAAGGCTGCATTCAGTCTTTTTTTTGGCCCAAGTTAGCGGAATTTTTTTTTTTTTCTTACAAAGTCACATATTCCACTAACTTGTGACAAAAAATAAAATCTCACATGAACTCACCATACCCCTCACGGAATCCAAATGCGTAACATTTTTTAGACATTTATATTCCAGACTTCTTCTCACGCTTTAGGGCCCCTAGAATGCCAGGGCAGTATAAATACCCCACATGTGACCCCATTTCGGAAAGAAGACACCCCCAGGTATTCCGTGAGGGGCATATTGAGTCCATGAAAGATTGAAATTTTTGTCCCAAGTTAGCGGAACGGGAGACTTTGTGAGAAAAAAATAAAAAATATCAATTTCCGCTAACTTGTGCCAAAAAAAAAAAATTTCTATGAACTCGCCATGCCCCTCATTGAATACCTTGGGGTGTCTTCTTTCCAAAATGGGGTCACATGTGGGGTATTTATACTGCCCTGGCATTCTAGGGGCCCCAAAGCGTGAGAAGAAGTCTGGTATCCAAATGTCTAAAAATGCCCTCCTAAAAGGAATTTGGGCCCCTTTGCGCATCTAGGCTGCAAAAAAGTGTCACACATCTGGTATCGCCGTACTCAGGAGAAGTTGGGGAATGTGTTTTGGGGTGTCATTTTACATATACCCATGCTGGGTGAGATAAATATCTTGGTCAAATGCCAACTTTGTATAAAAAAATGGAAAAAGTTGTCTTTTGCCAAGATATTTCTCTCACCCAGCATGGGTATATGTAAAAAGACACCCCAAAACACATTCCCCAACTTCTCCTGAATACAGAGATACCAGATGTGTGACACTTTTTTGCAGCCTAGGTGGGCAAAGGGGCCCACATTCCAAAGAGCACCTTTCGGATTTCACTGGTCATTTACCTACTTACCACACATTAGGGCCCCTGGAAAATGCCAGGGCAGTATAACTACCCCACAAGTGACCCCATTTTGGAAAGAAGACACCCCAAGGTATTCCGTGAGAGGCATGGCGAGTTCCTAGAATTTTTTATTTTTTGTCACAAGTTAGTGGAAAATGATTTTTTTTTTTTTTTTTTTTTTTCATACAAAGTCTCATATTCCACTAACTTGTGACAAAAAATAAAAACTTCCATGAACTCACTATGCCCATCAGCGAATACCCTGGGGTCTCTTCTTTCCAAAATGGGGTCACTTGTGGGGTAGTTATACTGCCCTGGCATTCTAGGGGCCCAAATGTGTGGTAAGGAGTTTGAAATCAAATTCTGTAAAAAATGACGAGTGAAATCCGAAAGGTGCTCTTTGGAATATGGGCCCCTTTGCCCACCTAGGCTGCAAAAAAGTGTCACACATCTGGTATCTCCGTACTCAGGAGAAGGTGGAGAATGTGTTTTGGGGTGTCATTTTACATATACCCATGCTGGTTGAGAGAAATATCTTGGCAAAAGACAACTTTTCCCATTTTTTTATACAAAGTTGGCATTTGACCAAGATATTTATCTCACCCAGCATGGGTATATGTAAAAAGACACCCCAAAACACATTCCCCAACGTCTCCTGAATACGGCGATACCAGATGTGTGACACTTTTTTGCAGCCTAGGTGGGCAAAGGGGCCCACATTCCAAAGAGCACCTTTCGGATTTCACTGGTCATTTACCTACTTACCACACATTAGGGCCCCTGGAAAATGCCAGGGCAGTATAACTACCCCACAAGTGACCCCATTTTGGAAAGAAGACACCCCAAGGTATTCCGTGAGGGGCATGGCGAGTTCCTAGAATTTTTTATTTTTTGTCACAAGTTAGTGGAAAATGATGATTTTTTTTTTTTATTTTTTTTTCATACAAAGTCTCATATTCCACTAACTTGTGACAAAAAATAAAAACTTCCATGAACTCACTATGCCCATCAGCGAATACCCTGGGGTCTCTTCTTTCCAAAATGGGGTCACTTGTGGGGTAGTTATACTGCCCTGGCATTCTAGGGGCCCAAATGTGTGGTAAGGAGTTTGAAATCAAATTCTGTAAAAAATGACGAGTGAAATTCGAAAGGTGCTCTTTGGAATGTGGGCCCCTTTGCCCATCTAGGCTGCAAAAAAGTGTCACACATCTGGTATCTCCGTACTCAGGAGAAGGTGGGGAATGTGTTTTGGGGTGTCTTTTTACATATACCCATGCTGGGTGAGAGAAATATCTTGGCAAAAGACAACTTTTCCCATTTTTTTATACAAAGTTGGCATTTGACCAAGATATTTATCTCACCCAGCATGGGTATATGTAAAAAGACACCCCAAAACACATTCCCCAACTTCTACTGAATACGGAGATACCAGATGTGTGACACTTTTTTGCAGCCTAGGTGGGCAAAGGGGCCCACATTCCAAAGAGCACCTTTCGGATTTCACTCGTCATTTTTTACAGAATTTGATTTCAAACTCCTTACCACACATTTGGGCCCCTAGAATGCCAGGGCAGTATAACTACCCCACAAGTGACCCCATTTTGGAAAGAAGAGACCCCAAGGTATTTCGTGATGGGCATAGTGAGTTCATGGAAGTTTTTATTTTTTGTCACAAGTTAGTGGAATATGAGACTTTGTAAGAAAAAAAAAAAAAAAGAAAAAAATCATCATTTTCCGCTAACTTGTGACAAAAAATAAAAAGTTCTATGAACTCACTATGCCCATCAGCGAATACCTTAGGGTGTGTATTTTCCGAAATGGGGTCATTTGTGGGGTGTTTGTACTGTCTGGGCATTGTAGAACCTCAGGAAACATGACAGGTGCTCAGAAAGTCAGAGCTGCTTCAAAAAGCGGAAATTCACATTTTTGTACCATAGTTTGTAAACGCTATAACTTTTACCCAAACCATTTTTTTTTTACCCAAACATTTTTTTTTAATCAAAGACATGTAGAACAATAAATTTAGAGCAAAATTTATATATGGATGTCGTTTTTTTTGCAAAATTTTACAACTGAAAGTGAAAAATGTCATTTTTTTGCAAAAAAAATCGTTAAATTTCGATTAATAACAAAAAAAGTAAAAATGTCAGCAGCAATGAAATACCACCAAATGAAAGCTCTATTAGTGAGAAGAAAAGGAGGTAAAATTCATTTGGGTGGTAAGTTGCATGACCGAGCAATAAACGGTCAAAGTAGTGTAGGTCAGAAGTGTAAAAAGTGGCCTGGTCTTTCAGGGTGTTTAAGCACTGGGGGCTGAGGTGGTTAATATGTATACTTTTTCTTATTTATTTAAGTTTTACACAATAATAGCATTTTTTAAACAAAAAAAAATATGATGTTTTAGTGTCTCCATAGTCTGAGAGCTATAGCTTTTTTATTTTTTGACCGATTATCTTAGTTTGGATCTTATTTTTTGCAGGATAAGGTGATGGTTTGATTGGTACTATTTTGGGGGCATACGCCTTTTTGATCGCTTGGTGTTGCACTTTAGGTCATGTTAGGTGCCAAAAAATTGCTTTTTTTGCACTTTTTTTTTTATGGTGTTCACCTGAGGGATAAGGTCATGTGATAGTTTTATAGAGCTGGTTGTTACAGATGTGGTGATACCTAATATGTCTATTTTATTTTTTCTATTTTTAACTTTGTTTTTATTACTTAACTGGCAGGGAAAAAAATTTACACCTGAAACTTTTTTTAATCTTTATTTTTAAAACACTTTATTTTATTTTTATTTTTATTTTTTTTTACACTTTGCGTCCCCCATCGGGTCATACAAGACCTCTGAGGGAAATTTAACTTCATTTTTTATATTTTTTCACTATTCATTTTTTCTGTAACTGACATAGTAGCCCCAGTTACAGGGAAAATACCCCCCCCAGAGAGGCTGTACAGCGAATACAACGCTGTACAGCCTCAGTGCAGGGCTGATCATGGTCTGTGAAAGACCCGACAGCTCCTGTACTATCCCGGCCCTGGCGGTCACATGACCACCGGGCATGGACAGAAAGCGCAAAGTGCTTTCTGATCTGTATACACAGCGCTTGTTGAGCGCTGTGTATGCAGCGATCTAGAAGGTTGGGACACCTGGGAACTGTCCCTGCTTTCTCTCTGGGGTGCCCTGCTGTCACTGACAGCGGGCCCTCCGCTTGGCAGCTGCACGATTAGTGTGCAGCTGCCATCTCTGAATGGACGTTTCAGAACTTGCATTCGGAGATAAACATCCACCCATAGGACGTTTATATCCTGTGGGCGGATGTGAAGTGGTTAAAAAATAAAAAATTTAATATTAAATGTTTAAATCACCCCATTTTCCTAATGTTACATATAAAAACATTAAAAATAGACATAACAGGTATTGCTGCGTCCAAAAATGTGTCAACTATTAAAATCTAAAAATACTTTTCCCACGCAGTGTACACCACAATTAAAAAAGAAATAAAAACAAGCAATTCAACATTATTTATCCCCACAAAATTTTTTAGAGCAGTGATCAAAAAGTTGTATGCCCCCCAAAAAATGGTACAAATAAAAACTACAGTATGTCCTGCCAAAAACAAGCCCTCATGCAGCTCTGTGGAAGGAAATATGAAAAAGTTATGGCCGTCAGAAAAAGGCAATGCAAAGAAATTATTATTTTTTTTTTTAAAGTAGTAAAAATAAAACTATAGCCCACTCGTACCATCTATCATCATAACAGAAATTTTTTGGTAAAGGGGAGATGTATTCTTTTTTGGGATGGAGGCTTTTTATTTTTCTACTTTCATATTCATTTTTTCACATTAATATACACTCACCTAAAGAATTATTAGGAACACCATACTAATACGGTGTTGGACCCCCTTTTGCCTTCAGAACTGCCTTAATTCTACGTGGCATTGATTCAACAAGGTGCTGATAGCATTCTTTAGAAATGTTGGCCCATATTGATAGGATAGCATCTTGCAGTTGATGGAGATTTGAGGGATGCACATCCAGGGCACGAAGCTCCCGTTCCACCACATCCCAAAGATGCTCTATTGGGTTGAGATCTGGTGACTGTGGGGGCCATTTTGGTACAGTGAACTCATTGTCATGTTCAAGAAACCAATTTGAAATGATTCGAGCTTTGTGACATGGTGCATTATCCTGCTGGAAGTAGCCATCAGAGGATGGATACATGTTCTCATTCTGTTTACGCCAAATTCGGACAGAAATCGAGACTCATCAGACCAGGCAACATTTTTCCAGTCTTCAACAGTCCAATTTTGGTGAGCTCGTGCAAATTGTAGCCTCTTTTTCCTATTTGTAGTGGAAATGAGTGGTACCCGGTGGGGTCTTCTGCTGTTGTAGCCCATCCGCTTCAAGGTTGTGCGTGTTGTGGCTTCACAAATGCTTTGCTGCATACCTCGGTTGTAACGAGTGGTTATTTCAGTCAACGTTGCTCTTCTATCAGCTTGAATCAGTTGGCCCATTCTCCTCTGACCTCTAGCATCCACAAGGCATTTTTGCCCACAGGACTGCCGCATACTGGATGGTTTTCCCTTTTCACACCATTCTTTGTAAACCCTAAAAATGGTTGTGCGTGAAAATCCCAGTAACTGAGCAGATTGTGAAATACTCAGACCGGCCCGTCTGACACCAACAACCATGCCACGCTCAAAATTGCTTAAATCACCTTTCTTTCCCATTCTGACATTCAGTTTGGAGTTCAAGAGATTGTCTTGACCAGGACCACCCCCGTAAATGCATTGTAGCAACTGCCATGTGATTGGTTGACTAGATAATTGCATTAATGAGAAATAGAACAGGTGTTCCTAATAATTCTTTAGGTGAGTGTGTATATATATATATATATATATATGTATAAATAAATACACCGCAGCACTTCCAGTAGGTGAAAATAGTGGGATCCTTTTATTCACCCATGCTTTATATATATATATATATATATATATATATAGCTTGAAAAAGATAGGACTGCACTCCAAATAAAGTGAAAAATCAGTGGAGCTTTATTCACCCATAACTTTGGCAACTTAGCGACGTTTCGGCTCACAAGAGCCTTCTTCCAGCTGGAAGAAGGCTCTTGTGAGCCGAAACGTCGCTAAGTTGCCAAAGTTATGGGTGAATAAAGCTCCACTGATTTTTCACTTTATTTGGAGTGCAGTCCTATCTTTTTCAAGCCATATTGTTGGGGTACTGCCGCTGCCTCTGTGGATTTTGCACCCGACTCCTGGTGGTGCTCCCGCTGGATTTTTCTTCTATATATATATATATATATATATAAATTATTATTATTTTTTACATCTTACTGCATTACTTATTTTTTTGTGCTATGGCGGCACAAGAAAGCAGTCAACATATTATCTACTGACATTATGTGGTTCCCTAATAGCTGCATAAATGCAGAATATGAGTGCTATGTTCAGGAGTTTATTGTGACAGGGCCTGGTTATTTCATGCACAGGTAACATGCTGGTAACCATTAATTTACATGTTGGGGTCCAGATGGGATTAATAGGAGCCCATGGTATGTGTGCCCAGTATCTGGAGTATGTTAATTACAGCCATACCCGACATCCCCCTGCAGCAAGAACCCCTTCATAATTGGGGGAAGGGGGCAGTAAATACAGCAGTTATGCAGACTGGCTGTCTGCAAATTGCCATATATTTGATACGGTCAGGAAGGGGTTAAGGATAAGGCAAAGCAGTAAAACAACAAGAATTTGAAAAGAAATACTGGAGAGAAATGAAAGACAACATACTAAAGTTAATATAAAGTTTCTGCATTATTCTATGCTACCCATAAAATGAATACATTCCTATTCATACAGCTGTAATATGATGCCATTATTCTGATTATGCAGTGTCACAGATATGAAGCACAAAATAGATCTGATCTGTTTGTAGCTCATGATTCTATTCAATTCTTTTTTTTAGATAAATGAAAAAGAAACCAAGATGAAAACCGAGGACAATGGCAACATCACAGCTATTCACCGCAGCTCCCGGCCACCGGGGACTATATATTTGGAAGAAAGGGAAAAGAAAACGATCCCCTTACACACACGTTTAACTAAAAAGATAAGGAAAACCTGTAACTGTTCCTCCAAAAAAGCCAAAGAGGCACTACTCAGCTTCCTGCCTGTGCTGCAATGGCTCCCTAAATACAAGCCGAAGGAATACTTGCTGGGTGATGCCATGTCAGGCCTAATAGTGGCTATTCTGCTAGTTCCACAGTCAATTGCTTATTCTCTTTTGGCTGGGCAGGAACCTATCTATGGCCTTTACACCTCATTTTTTGCCTGCATTATATATTTTTTAATGGGAACCTCTAAACATATCCATGTTGGAATATTTGGGGTCTTGTGCTTGATGGTTGGTGAAATTGTGGACCGAGAACTACAAGCAGCAGGTTACGATAAACTGGATAACCAAAGAAGCCAGCTGTCATCAATGGCTGGCTTACTGGCAAATGAAACGCTTGATGCGAATCAGACTTCAAGGATGACTTGTGATAGAAGCTGCTATGCAATTACAGTCGGAGCCACCGTTACATTTATGGCGGGATTTTATCAGGTATGTTGTGAAAAAGTATACAAAAAATTGGGGAGGATTAATCAAAAGCAGTGCATAATGGAGTAGGGTTGCACCGGGTATCGAACTTTTAACACCCAATTAATACTTTTGTACCCGGATCGATCCGATATCGGGATTTTCTATTTTACGATACTAAGCTGTGCAGTATCACTTACAGAACATTGTGCGCACCGCCCTCACCGCGCACCATGTTTTCAGCTGGCACAGAGGAGAAGGAGGGAGTCCCTTTCCTCTGTGACGTAGCCACCACTGCCACCAATGAGAAGATGGCACTGAGGAGAAGGAGAGGGGCTGTGGCCACTGCACAAACCAATAAATATAAATAACCCAATAATACAAATGTGTGTGTCGGGTGCCGGCTGTATCACACCTGGCCTCAATGACAGGGCACAGCAATCCTGCGAACCCCGTCAATAAACCTCTCTGGTGCGGCACCCGAGGGGTTAATTGACACGGTTCAACCGGATCCCTGTCATTTGCCCTCATTTGTATTAACGGTTTAATTATATTAATTGGTGGTGCAGTGCGCTCCCCCACCTCTGTATTATAATCATTGGTGGCACAGTTCTCCCCCCCTCACCTCCCCAGTATTCTATTCAATGGTAGCAGTGGCCTGCCCCCCCAGTATTATAGTCATTTGTGGCAGTGGCCACAGGGTCTCCTCCTCAGTATCTTCATTGGTGCCAGTGGCAGCTTCCCATCGGAGATCCAGCAGTAAAATCAGTTACCATGGCAGCCAGGACACTACTGAAGCCATCCATGGCTGCCATGGTGAGCTCCCTGCTGCTGTGTGCACAAAGCACAGGGCAGCAGGGAGCGTGTGAAATCCTATTCATCCTAATAGAGCTCTATTAGGGTGAATAGGACAAGGGTTCTAGCCCCCTAAGCGGGCTAATAGTTATTAAACAAAAAGTAAAAAAAAAAAAAAAGGTAAAAAAAAAACACCAAAGTTTAAATCACCCCCTTTTCCAATTGTACATATAAAATATATAAACAATAAAAAAAAAACATATTGCATATCGCCACGCCTGAAAAAGTCCGAACTATTAAAATATTTAAATGGTGAACGCCATTACAGAAAAATAAAATAAAAAAACATGCAATTTCCCCCTAAAATTAGGATAGGACTGTTCTATTATGGGCCGGAAGTTCCATAAAAATACGGAATGCACACAACTTTTTTGGTGTTTTATTTTTATTGCGTGGTATCGAATGGAATTGAGTATCGCAATACTTTTATGGTATCGAAATCGAATCAAAATTCTGGTATTGTGACAACCCTATAGTGGAGTGGTTGGCCCTTTTGAATATGAAAGAATATAAAAGAAATGTGATTAGTTGCTACACACGAAATGTCCACGGGTTTGGCCCAATTCTAGCCCGATTAGATATGCCAATCCTATAATGCGCTTTGAATCAGGCACTGCTAAATTGTGAAAGGGAAAGACATTTTTTATGTATGAATTTTCAATGATCTGTATCACCAAGCCAGTCAGCACGCATAAATTACGGGAAGCAGTTTCCAAGGAGGTAGTACCCAAACCGGTTCTGATAATTTAGTGCAGGTTTAAAGGGAGGAAATTCAGTGTTAACCCCTTAATAACTAGGCCTGAAAAAGGCCTTAATGGCCTGCAAAATGTTTTAGTTTTTTTGTCTCTGCATTTCTTCAGCCATAATTTTTATTTTTTTATTGGTGCGACTGTCTTGTTTTTTTTTAGGAGTAATATTATTTTTTGGTCTTTTTAAGATATACATAATTATTTTGGGGTGTGAAAATATATAAAAAAATAATTTTGGGTGTTTTTTTAACGTCATTTATGTTTCACGCTAAATAACCTGATAAAAGCATTTTTCGGGCTGTTATGTTGGTATGGATACCTAGTATGTGTGCTCAATAAAATGTATTTTACAATAAATATTGTCAATATATATATTTTTATTTGTTATTTTATATCATTTACAACATTTTTTTAAAATCCCATTATGGGATTTCTATTTTATAACATTTTATTTTAGACTAATACGTGTATTACATGCTACTTTCACACTAGTGTTTTGGCTTTTCGTTTCTAAGATCCATTCAGGGCTCTCAAAAGCGGTCCAAAACAGATAAGTTTTGCCCTAATGCATTCTGAATGGAAAATAATCTGCCTGACGACATTTTTTCTATGACACAATCTGGCACAATAGAAAACGGATCTGTCCCCCATTGACTTTCAATGCCGTTCATGACGGATGCATGCGGTTGTATTATTGTAACGGAAGCGTTTTTGCATATCCATGACGTAGCCGCAAAAAACAATATTACCTAACCCAAGTGAGGGTCACCAGAACCACCCCATAAATGCGCAAAAAACGCTAGTGTGAAAGTAGCCTTAGTATACTCCTATATGCTAATACATTATGCTGTGTGCCAGTATGACACAGCCTGCTGTTAGGGCAACACTAGTAAGCCCTAACAGTAGGGTTCCAAAACAGACAGTCCTTCATAGGTCCTCAGGGCTGATTGCGGATGGCTCCTTTAGTCTCCGATCGGCTCGGGGAAAGTGACCCGACCGCAGGGGGAACGTTCCCTGTGATCATGATGTGGTATGGCCCTCAGCAACTAAAGGGTTACCAGTCAGAATCTGAGTTTTCTTGCTGAGAACAGCCGGTTCTCAGCACAGGAGCGCTGCGGGAACTATTAGCTCCCTTCAACTTCAACAAGGCCAAAAGACATAGCTGCAGACTAAGGCCCCATTCACACGTCCGAAAGTGTTTTGCGGATCCACGGATCCGCAAAACACAGACACCGCCAATGTGCGTTCCGCATTTTGCGGACCGCACATCGCCGGCACTTAATAGAAAATGCCTAATCTTGTCCGCAATTGCGGACAAGAATAGGACATGTTCTATTTTTTTCGGGTACGGAATTGCGGACCCGGAAGTGCGGGTCCGCAATTCCGTATCCGGGCAGCACACCGTGCGGCCCCATAGAAATGAATGGGTCCGCAATTCCGTTCCACAAAATGCGGAATGAAATTGCGGACGTGTGAATAGGCCCTCCAAGATATACGGTCCGTGAGTGGGCCATATGTCCCGGAGCGGCATTGATCGTGTACTTGGGAGCACACAGTATCATAGATTACAATGATGCTGTGCACGTCGGGCCGCCTGCCGAAAGCGGGTCTTAGCCACTCAGTGCAGTCTTTTTCCTCCGCCTGCCACTGCCAGCCCCTCCCACTATTTTGATTGACAAGATGTGATGACAATGTTTGGGGAAAAAAAAAACATTCCTTATGTGAAGTAAGCCGGATTCACATTTACAGTTTTTGTAGAGTTTCTGATGCAATTTTTGTTACAATATTTCTTTAATACATATAATAATAATCTTTATTTATATAGCGCCAACATATTCTGCAGCCCTTTACATATTTAAGGGGTTCAAGTACACACAGTCATAAATATCATAGCAACAAACAAGTCAACAATTAAAACAAGAGGAATGAGGGCCCTGCTCACAAGAGCTTACTGTCTATGAGGAGTGACACAAAAGCTAACAAGTGCTTGATTTGTGCAATGGTCTGCCTATCTTACACAATAGGGGAGTAGATATAAGCAAGAGCCAGTAAACATATCTGTAGTGCTTTCTGAGTGTGTGAGGTACTGATGGATCAGGTTCAGAAGAATGATTCTGAAGGAGGGGGTTGGGTTGAACGGAGGAGAGATAGATCAGCGTATGTGGCAGATAAGTGGCAGATGAGGTTTAAAACTGACAAATGTAAGGTTATGCACATGGGAAGGAATAATGCAAGTCACCCGTACATACTAAATGGTAAAACACTCGGTAACACTGACATGGAAAAGGACCTAGGAATTTTAGTGAACAGCAAACTAAGCAGTAAAAACCAATGTCAGGCAGCTGCTGCCAAGGCCAATAAGATAATGGGTTGCATTAAAAGGGACACAGATGCCCATAATGAGAACATAGTCCTACCACTTTACAAATCATAGTCAGACCACACATGGAGTACTGTGTACAGTTCTGGGCTCCTGTGAACAAGGCAGAAATAGCAGAGCTGGAGAGGGTCCAAAGGAGGGCAACTAAAGTAATAACTGGAATGGGGGGACTACAGTACCCTGAAAGATTATCAAAATTAGGGTTATTCACTTTAGAAAAAAGACAACTTAGGGGAGATCTAATAACCATGTATACATATATCAGGGGTCAGTACAGAGATCTCTCCCAGCATCTATTTATCCCCAGGACTGTGACTGTGACGAGGGGACATCCTCTGAAGGTTTGTACACAAACATGGAAAAGGATTCTTTACGGTAAGAGCAGTGAGACTATGGAACTCTCTGCCTGAGGAGGTGGTGATGGTGAGTACAATAAAGGAATTCAAGAGGGGCCTGGATGTATTTCTGGAGTGTAATAATATTACAGGCTATAGCTACTAGAGAGGGGTTTTTAATCCAGGGAGTTATTCTGAATGGAGTTGGGAAGGAATTTTTTATTCCCCTAAAGTGGGGAAAATTGGCTTCTACCTCACAGTTTTTTTTTTTTGCCTTCCTCTAAATCAACTTGCAGGATGACAGGCCGTACTGGATGGACAAATGTCTTTTTTCATCCTTATTAACTATGTTGCTATGTTTACTATGATGCTATAGGCCAGTGGTGGCGAACCTTTTAGAGACCGAGTGCCCAAACTGCAACCCAAAACCCACTTATTTATTGCAAGGTGCCAACATAGAAATGTAACCTGAATACTACAGTCGGGAGAAGTCTTAGAGACGGGAGTGAGAGGTTTGGATTATGGTAGAGGTCCGTCGTAAGTCACTAGCTAAACTGAGAGAATGGGTAGAATAGTAGACAGAGATGAGGGAGGAGATGTCCGGGGGGCAGCACTGTGGAGAGCTTTGTGGGTGAGAATTAGGACTTTAAATTGAATCCTGTACTGTATGTGCAACCAGTGCAATGACTGGCACAGGGCGGAGGCATCAGAGTAACGGTTAGACAGACCCTGGCTACTATGTTCAGGATTGATTGGAGAGGGAATAGTCTGGTGAGGGAGAGACCAATTGATAATGAGTTACAATAATTGAGACGGGAATGGATCAGGGCAACAATGAGGGTTTTTGGTTTTTCCACAGTAAGAAAGGGGAAGATTCTAGAGATGTTTTTTTTTTAGGTGCAGGCAGCATGAACGGGCAAGTGAATGAATATAGGGCTGAAGGAAAGATTAGTGTCACATGACACCAAGACGTCGTCATAGTAGTGCCACACACTGAGAAGCCACTGTTGTTCTATAGTACAGCAAGGGTGATGTTACAGGATGAAGTCATCAGCATAGAGATGGTACTGGATACACAAACATATGAGAAGAATCACTCTTCGTGATAGCAATTCCGGCGCATTTATTCTGATAGCACTATCTTGTGCTATTCCTCAATTATTTATGTTGGAAGTTATGAATGTATTGAAAGCAGTTGGCAATAAGAGACTGTGGGGCACATTTATGAAGACCAGCGTTTTAGACGCCGGTCTTAATAACCGCCTATACTTGGCAGAGTTCTAAATGGAAGACAGCTTCCTATAACAGGCGTAGAGAATGGTAAATGAGATGGGCCTGCCGGCCTGTCCCCGCCCACACCATACCCATTTTCTTAGACCTGGCGTGAACAGGGAGAAGTCGAGGATTGTATCGCAAAGGACCTTTGCGCCGCGACAGGTGTCGCGTGACCAGTGTCACCGTGTAGCCCTTGCCTTAATGCAGACTGCTAGCAATTCATCCATAACTTCTAGTGGGAATAATAGAAGAATAGCACAACATAGAGTTATATAATATACCCCAGAATTGTTATTGTATGGGAAAGGCAAGTAGTTAGTAAAACAGACCTGTCAGGATTGGTCACCCCAGTGCAGCTATTAGGCAACATATAAGCTTACCGCTATCAACTAGAATGTGTGCAATCAATGAGTTATTTGTGAGAAGTTACTTCTGCTCAGTACTTTTTTAAACCACAAGATGGCGCCTAGAAAAAAGAATAGAAACACAGCTATGTACAGTATACAAACTTACAATGATAATGAGAAATAAACAGTAGCAGTGCAATAATAAAGCAGTGAGCAAGGGAAAAGTCAGTCATCAGAAGCTTCATCAGTTTTCATAACAATCATTAAAGCAAAATATATCTCGAATTTTATTACCTTAATATTTTCATAATGTTGACTATTAGGCTTGGCTACACAACGTGATGTGTCATCTAATGATTATCAGTGGGGTTACAATGCAGCACACAACAATAAATCCAACACTGCTGTGGCTTGCCTGTGAATTTCCTGCAGTTTGGCTGTATTTTTGCAGTCAAATCACAGCTCTAAAATAGGTGCATACATAGTACAAATTAAAGACAGTTCGCACAAATATTTTTAATTGCGGGCCTTTTCTGAGACTTGCTGTCATGCAACACATATCGCCATGTAGTCTCAACCTAATATATAGGGGGACATTTATTAAGACCGACGATTTAGACGCTGGTCTTCGTCCCTCCTGTGCTGGCGGTTTATCTGCCTAAGGCTCCATTCACACGTCCGCAATTTTGCGGAACGGGTGCTGACCCATTCATTTTCTATGGGGACGGAATGGATGCGGACAGCACACAGTGTGCTGTCAGCATCCGCATTTGCGGAGCACGGCCCCAATCTTCAGGTCCGCAGCTCCTCAAAAGATAGAACATGTCCTATTTTTGTCCGCAGCTTGCGGACAAGAATAGGCATTTCTATAGGGGTGCCGGGCAGGTGTGTTGCGGGTCCGCAACACACCACGGACGTGTAAATGGAGCCTTTTGTCTTTTTTTCTAAGTTTACTGGCCGTTTTTTGCGTTCCGTATACGATCCGTATACGGAACCATTTATTTCAATGGTTCCGCAAAAAAAAAACGGAATGTACTCCGTATTTATTCCGTTTCCGTATTTCCGTTCCATTTAAAGATAGAACATGTCCTATTATTGCCCGCAAATCACGTTCAGTGGCTCCATTCAAGTCAATGGGTCCGCAAAAAACGGAACACATACGGAAATGCATCCGTTCCGGTTTTTGCGGAACCTTCTATTGAAAATGTTATGCCCAGCACAATTTTATCTATGTAATCACTGTATACTGTATATGCCATACGGAAAAAACGGAACAGAAACGGAAACACAACGGAAACAAAAAACGGAACAACGGATCCGTGAAAAACTGACCGCAAAACACTGAAAAAGCCATACGGTCGTGTGCAGGAGGCCTAAGTTAGGGTACTTTCACACTAGCGTTTTTTTATATCCCGGCGCTGAGTTCCGTCCTAGGGGCTCAAATACAGAAAAGAACTGATCAGTTTTATCCCCATGCATTCTGAATGGAGAGCAATCTGTTCAGGATGCATCCAGTTCAGTCTTTTTTACTGATCAGGCTTTTCAGAAAACCATAGCATGTTATATTTTTACCTCCGGCCAAAAATCCGGAACACTTTGACTGACCGATTGACATGCATTAATGCAGGATCCGGCGCCGTGTGTTCCGTCAAACCGGATCCGGCTTTTGCATGTTAAACCCGAAAAATGTCCATAAATGGCGGATACGGTTTTTCAAATGCATTTTTTCATTGTAATCAGAATCCTAATCAGGATTCAAATGTAATCCGTTTTCACACGTTTTTCCGGATCCGGCGGGCAGTTCCGGCGACAGAATTGCCCGCCGGATTCAAGCAACACTAGTGTGAAAGTACCCTTATGTAGTGGCGCCGGCTTCTAGATAACTTAGGCGGACTGTACTCTTGTCTACATCTACGGCAGCTGCCTTGCTGGCGTAGATTTAGACCATTTTCTACTCCTAAAACAGGAGTAGAAAATGACAAATGAGACGGGCCTACCGGCCCGCCCTTTTCCACGCCCACGTCACGCCCCCTTTTTTTTTTAGCCCTGGCATGAGGGGAAAAAGTTGCAGATTGTGGTGCATATAACCTTTTGTACCGCAATCTGTGACCGGTATACACCAAAAAGTGGTGTATATCTGTTTGCAAATGATCCCCGTATTATTAGTGCAAATTACACTGGAACCATAAAATAAAAAAACTGGCAATGTGTCAGGCTACTAGAGATTATACATTTTAGCAGATTTTTTTTTAGCAAAACCTAATTTCTGGATGCATTTCTACAGTTTTAGTTTTGTGTCAGCATAATTAGAATGTGATTGCATTGAAATCTAATATTAACTGTGAGCGAAGGCCATGCACCATTAAAGGGACCCTCCCATCAAAATCTAATGTAAATATTCAATTTTTTTTATTATTTTTTTAAATAAAAAATGTGTGGTTATTTTTTGGGATGTCATTTTCTGAAGTTCTGCTTTTTTCCCCCTGTATATTAAACTTCTTGGTTGGGCTTTTAGCACAGCAAGCAGTTTAGCTTAAATGGATTCTGTCAGCTAGTTTGAGCCTATAGAGCTGAGGACATGTGCTGCTAGATTGCCACTAGCACGTCCGCAATATACAGGTGAAACTCGAAAAATTAGAATATTGTGCAAACGTTGATTTATTTCAGTAATGCAACTTAAAAGGAATTGCATTAATGCAGCTTAAAATTAGAATATTGTGAAAAGGTTCAATATTCTAGGCTCAAAGTGTCACACTCTAGTCAACTAATTAGTCCATATCCCCTGAGCAAAGGGTACCTCAAAATTGTGACTTTGGGGTTTCATAAGCTGTAAGTCATAATCATCCAAATGATAACAAATAAAGGCTTGAAATATCTCGCTTTGCATGTAATGAGTCTCATATGTTAGTTTCACCTTTTAAGTTGCATTACTAAAATAAATGAACTTTGCACAATATTCAAATTTTTCGCGTTTCACCTGTACATTTCCCATAGCTCTAAGTGCTCTTATTAAATAAATAAAAATATTTTATATATATGCAAATTAGGCTAGTAAGGAGCCCAAGGGGCCGTTACCAACGTTTCTGGAGCCCAGCCATGCCCACTGTGAAGGAGCCCAGCACCGCCCGCATCCTCCGAATCTCCTCCTTGCTCCCCTGATGTCACATAGTTGAAGCGCCGTAATCTCGTGCATGCCAGCTAGCGCATGCGCAGTTCATTCCCTGAGGCTGATGCAGCATACTCGTGCACGAGATTATAGCGCTTCAAATCTGTGACTTCGGGGGAGCAAGGAGGAGATTCGGAGGATGCGGGGGCGTGCTGTGCTCCTTCACAGTGGGCGTGGCTGCGCTCATTAAACGTTGGTAACAGCCCCTTGGGCTTTTTACTTGCATATATATAACATTGTTTTTTTTATTTAATAAAAGCACTCAGAGCTATCGGAAATGTATATTGTGGACGTGCAAGTGGCAATCTAGCAGCACATATCTTCAGATCTATAGGCTCAAACTATCTGACAGAATGCCTTTAAAGTATACCTGAGTTTTTCAAAATAAGTTTGCATAATAGCTGTACTTCTTTCACAATCATAATTGGGAAGGAACATGTCTTTTTAAGCTTTCCTAATGTCTTTTTCTGCCTAATTATTTACATCTTCAGCTGCATAGCTAGATGCATTTCTCTCAGCAGCTGGGAGTGTCTCCTTTCTGTGGAATCTGCCAGCACTGTGCTGCTGTGATATCCTTTCTGTTACTTCCCACTATGCTTGTTTTCAGCTTCAGAGCTCACAGAACAGATAAGTAGGAGGAAATCACATTTACAGACACACAGGAGGCTTCTATAATCTTTAAAAGCTGTGCAGAAGCATTTATTTTATCAGGCTCAGGATCTCAGTTACCTATGACACGCCCCCATTTCCTGTGAGCCATCTGTTGTGTCTCTGTTGCTAGGGAGGGATCTTGCCTGACAACTGGCAGTGGACTGCTATGTAGGTGGAAGTGAGACCTCCAGTGGCCATGACTTTTTTCAAGTGGATGCAGGCATATTTTTTTTAAATAATGGGACTTAAAAATTTGTTAGTTACAACATTGTGTATTAAATGAAATAAAATTGTGTGAAAGTACAGTGATTCTTTAACTTTCTCAGTCAGACCATTACTCCAGCCAGAGAGCCCCCTGTAGTGATCAATAAGAGCCTCACAGATTTAACTACTGAGTGCAGTTCTTTTCTGTCACCATCTGTATCTAGGTCTATCAAGAGAATAATAGATTTGTCAAACTACTCGCCCAATTCTACACCTACTATTATCACGAAGATTACCCTGCAGACATGTTCTCCTCACAACAGCAGTAAAATGACAGCATATTGCCTGTTATTTATATAGTTTTATCTTTTTGTGCTGACCGCTGCAGAAGGGCCGGTATTTTGTGTATAATTTTCAATGGCATAATACTGATGAAACGTTTTATATGAATATTGAGTTTCAGTTGAGTTTTCTTATGGAAATGTCTCTTTAAACTAAAGGTTGAACAAGACATTTGGTTGAGTCTGCTGCTGCCTTCATACAAAATATCAAAAAATGACAAAAAACTGGAGAGACTGCCACCCAGCTATACACCTCTTGCTTAGTAGTGTGTAGCCTTAGCCTTGCTCAAGTCAAGAGTCCTCATTAGCTTTACTAACTTACATTTTTTTTATCACAATGTATGTCATTATGTTATACTTTTTTTTTTTTTAAATAACAGGAGGATATCATTTCTATGCATTCTACAGTACATCCTATCCTGGCTCTTAAAGAGGTTGTGTAAAAATAAGAAGTTTTTTGGCAACCCCCCCACGGGGCTGGACCTGTCACTGGATCACTGCTCCTTCTTCTCCAGGCCTGTGATGCTCCACTGGGCTCCCTCAATGTCAACATCCGGCTTCACATCGCCACAGTGGAGGTGACCAGGTCCCCTTACCTCATGATAAATAGTCACATAACGCAAGGGGATCTGGTATCCGCCGCCGTCAGTGATTGGCTGCCGCAATGTCAAGCCGGATGTTGACATCTAGAGAGCCTAGTGGAGCATTGCAGGCCAGGAGAAGAAGGATCAGCCAAGTAGGGGAGGGGGGGGGGGGGGTTACCATAAACCTCCCTATTCTTGCTTCTTCCTTCATGTGGACTTTTGGTTATGTGTAATAACAGTCATGAAGTACAAGAGTTAAGGAAAGCAGGACGTGACAGTATTAAATACCAATTACTGAATAATGATGTTTGGGAAACTTGATTGTTATGGTTTCTGGGACTAAATTTGCGGACAGAGCTGGTTGGGTGTTTTGTGTAGATGCCATAGGTTAGGTAATGACACTGTATACTGGGTGGCACATGATAGAAGCACCTGATCATATTGTAATCTCTGTATAGCCCCAGAGTGACCTTCCAATGAAAGCTGCCCAGGTCCAGCCCAGCATCCCCTTAAGTACAAGCAGACATAAATCCTTTGCTTTTTTTTATTCTAACAAGACTTTAATCGGTATAATCCGCTGAGAACAAATATAGTGTATATATATAGTAAAGGATAGAGGCTGAAGGGAATCACTGCTGCGTCACAAGCTCTGAGCGCTGCTGCTCCTTCTACATGTTATCTGCTGCTTACATTAACACTCCGAGGGAGGGAAATGCCACAGACATAACATGTCTGAGTAAGTCTTATTCCCCTGTACCAACATCTAATAAAAGACATCATTATATTCAGAAATAATACATAGGTACTGATTGACCACATTCATGAAGAATACAGGATACATGTATGATTGCTATGACCCCACTGATGACGAGGATGGGGGTCCCTAAGTTCCCTGTGTGCACAGAGCGTAAAGTAAGCATGTACAGGACAGTAGCCAAGGAATTGCACTGAGTTTGCAACATGATAGGACATGATAATCCTGTCCTATGGTTTCAGAGGTATTTAATGGCTCAAGGGAACCTGTCAGAAGTTTTAACATGCAAAACTGCTGATGGCGTTATTTAGGGTCGTAGAGAGCAAGAGAAAGATACCTCTTGTGGAGCTTTTATTATTAGGGGCAGTATGTAAATGAATTTTTTTCTGCAAAGCACTGATCTTACAAGTGCCCAGGAGGTGGAGCTTCACTGTGAAGTCCTCTCTGCAGTGAGCTGCTTCACCACATCTCCACACTGCTCGGCGTGTCACCTGTAGCATTCAACCAGTAGAAAACTACAGCTGTCATCCAGAGCTGTCACTCAGAGCAGAGGAATGCGGAGTTAAAGCTCCTTAAAGGAATTGTCCTAGATAATTAAAAATATTGAACAAGTTCCCGAATGGTCTAAAATAAAAAAAATAATAACTCCCCCCTGTCTCCAGTGCCATTCTGTGCACCGCCAATCCAGTCCTCCTGCTGCTACTTGTTTACAAATTGCAGTGTTGACCACCAAGGACAGTGATTGGCTGCAGAAGTCACATGCTGTATAATGGCAGAAGGGCTGAACTGTCAATGCAGAGAACCTCACTGGAAAAAAATAAGTATACCCTCATTTCTTATTTTAGACCATTCTAAGGGCTTGTCTAAGATATTTTGTTAACTCGGACAACCCCTTAAATGTGAAGAGCAGAATAGAATTCACATTGAAGCTCCTCCTCTAATGGACTTAAGGAGCAGAATCTGACAGAATAAAAGTTCATATTCTCACTGCTCCTGATAATACAAGCTCCACAGAAGGTATGTTTGTACTGCATCAATCCCTAAATAGTGCTGTAAGCAGTTTTGCATTACATAAACCGCTGATAGATTCCCTTTAAACAATGCTGCCTGTGGGCTTCAGGCCTCAGACATGAACAGTAGAGTTGTCAGCTGATATAGAGTACTGTATGAGCTTCTTATAAAAGAGCTCCCTGTCAGCTATCTCCTTGGAAAACACTGCAGACAAACTCAGGTGGGGATAAGGTTAGGTTCACACATCTGTTTAACTGATCTAGCAGTCTGTTCCGGCAGAGCTCAGCCTGCCGGAGCTTATTGGACCCGGCCTAGACGGATACTGCCATTCACCACCGGAACCCGTTAACTATAATAGGATCCGTCTGCTTTGGGCCAGACAAACACAGTGCATGCAACGGTTTTAGTCCGACTAAAAACGGCACTAATGCTGAATCCCCACCAGATCCCATTATAGTCAATAGGGTCCGGCGATAAATGGTAGTATAAGGCTAGAGCGGGTGTGGTGAGCTCCATCAGGCTGTTCTCTGCTCTGCTCAGATGTTTTATTTTTTTCTTTATCATTAATTTTGATTATTTAACCCCTTTGTAACTACCAATACGCCTCACTAAGGGCCTTAGCTTTTTACTGCAGCTCAGTCTAACCACTGCATGGGTCGCCCGCAGTGTCATATACTACCAGCAAAGTGAATAAGATTTGACAAATCTTACAGTATGTATGCCTTGATTTTTTTCTTCTGTGCAGAAATTGACCTGTTGTGCAGATGTCAATTGTTTGTGCGATTTCACACTTTCTGTAGAGTGGTTTTCCCATAGACTTCAATTTAAATTTTTATTTTTATTTTTTTAATTTTTGGTACAGATTTAGCATTTCCAGATACCCTATGTGGGGATTCGCTCTGGTAGACAGGTTAGCGGACGCAGTATAGAGGCAATAACAAAGTCTTTAACCACTTCACATCTGGGCCATTTTGCAAATCTGACATATCTCACTTTATGTGGTAATAACTTTGGAACGCTTTTACTTATCCAAGTCATTCAGAGATTGTTTTCTCGTGACACATTGTACTTCATGCTAGTCATAAATTTGAGTCAATATATTTCACCTTTATTTATGAAAAAATCCCAAATTGACCAAAAATGTTGAAAAATTTGCAATTTTCGAAATTCAATTTCTCTGCTTTTAAAACAAAAAGTTATACCTCATAAAATATTTATTACTTAACATTCCCCATATGTCTACTTTATGTTGGCATCATTTTGGAAATGTCATTTTATTTTTTGGGGACGTTAGAAGGCTTAGAAGTTTAGAAGCAATTCTTCAGATTTTTAAGAAAATTGCCAAAACCCACTTTTTAAGGACCAGTTCAGGTCTGAAGTCACTTTGTGGGGCCTACATAGTGGATACCCCCATAAATGACCCCATTGTAGAAACTACACCCCTTAAGTTACTTAAAACAGATTTTACAAACTTTGTTAACCCTTTAGGCGTTCCACAAAAATTAACTCCTTAAGGACACAGCGTTATTTCACCTTAAGGACCAGGCCATTTTTTGCAAATCTGACCAGTGTCACTTTAAGTGGTGATAACTTTAAAATGCTTTAACTTATCCAGGCCATTCTGAGATTGTTTTTTCGTCACATATTGTACTTCATAACACTGGTAAAATGAAGTAAAAAATAATAATTTTTATTTATAAAAAAAAAAACTAATTTACCAAAAATTTTTAAAATATTGCAAATTTCCAAGTTTCAATTTCTCTATGTCTATAATACATAGTAATACCTACAAAAATAGTTATTACTTTACATTCCCCATATGTCTACTTCATGTTTGGATCATTTTGGGAATGATATTTTATTTTTTGGGGGATGTTACAAGGCTTAAAAGTTTAGAAGCAAATCTTGAAATTTTTCAGAAATTTTCAAAAACCCAATTTTTAGGGACCAGTTCAGGTCTGAAGTCACTTTGTGAGGCTTATATAATAGAAACCACCCAAAAATGACTCCATTCTAGAATCTACACCCCTCAAGGTATTCAAAACTGATTTTACAAACTTCGTTAACCCTTTAGGTGTTCCACAAGAGTTAATAGCAAATGGAGATTATATTTCAGAATTTCGATTTTTGGGCAAATTTTCAATTTTAATACATTTTTTCCAGTAACAAAACAAGGGCTAACAGCCAAACAAAATGCTATATTTATTGCCCCAATTCTGTAGTTTGCAGAAACACCCAATATGTGGCGTAAACTACTGTACGGGCACACAGTAGGGCGTAGAGGGAAAGGTGCGCCGTATGATTTTTGGAAGGCAGATTTTGCTGGACTGGTTTTTTACACCATGTCCCATTTGAAGCCCCCCTGATGCACCCCTAGAGTAGAAACTCTATAAAAGTGACCCCATCTAAGAAACTACACCCCTCAAGGTATTCATAACTGATTTTACAAACTTTGTTAACCCTTTAGGTGTTGCACAAGAGTTATTGGCAAATGGAGATGGAAAATTTGCCCAAAAATTTTAAATCTCAAATTTAATTTTAATCCATTTTTTTCCAGTAACAAAGCAAGGGTTAACAGCCAAACAAAATGCTATATTTATTGCCCCAATTCTGTAGTTTGCAGAAACACCCCATATGTGGCCGTAAACTACTGTACGGGCACACAGTAGGGCGTAGAGGGAAAGGTGCGCCGTGTGGTTTTTGGAAGGCAGATTTTGCTGGACTGGTTTATTTACACCATGTCCCATTTGAAGCCCCCCGATGCACCCCTAGAGTAGAAACTCCATAAAAGTGACCCCATTTTGGAAACTACGGGATAAGGTGGCAGTTTTTTTGAGACTATGTTTAGGGTACATATGATTTTTGGTTTATCTATATTACATTTTTGTGAGGCAAGATTACCAGAAATAGAAATTCTGAAATTTTATCTCCATTTGCCAATAACTCTTGTGGAACACCTAAAGGGTTAACGACGTTTGTAAAATCAGTTTTGGATACCTTAAGAGGTGTAGTTTCTTAGAAGGAATCGCTTTTATGGAGTTTTTACTCTAGGGGTGCATCAGGGGGGCTTCAAATGGGACATGGTGCCCAAAAAAAAGGCCATCAAAATCTGCTTTCCAGAAACCATACGGCGTTCATTTACTTCTGCGCCCTGCCGTTTGGTCATACAGCAGTTTACGACCACATATAGGGTGTTTCTGTAAACTGCAGTTTGAGGGTAATAAATATAAAGTTTTGTTTGGCTATTAACCCTTACTTTGTTATTGGAAAAAATGGATTCAAATGGAAAATTTGCCCAAAAATTGCTTTTTGGACACCGTTTTTATTTTTATTTTTTTACCATGTTCATCTGAGGGGTTAGGGGGGTATTTTAATAGAGCAGATTCTTACAGACGCAGCGATACCTAATATGTCTACTTTTTAAAAAAATGTTTTACACTATATTATCTTTTTATAAACAAAAAAAAACATTTTAGTATCTCCATAGTCTAAAAGTCTTTTTTTTTTTAGTTTTTAGCTGATTATCTTAGGTAGGGGCTAATTTTTTGCGGGATGAGAGGTCGGTTTTATTGGCACTATTTTGGGGTGCATATGACTTTTTGATCCCTTGCTATTACAATTTTTGTGATGTAAGGTGACGAAAAAATACCTTTTTTTGCACTTTTTTATTTATTTTTTACCGTGTTCATCTGAGGGTTTGGGGGGGTATTTTTATTGAGCAGATTCTTACGGACGATTTTTTATTTGTGTGTTCATATGTTGTTTCCTACTTATTTTCAATTTTTTACACACCCCACATGTGCCACATGGGAAGAAGCCTGCTTGTGGTTTTGTTGTTGTATCCCCAATTTTTATCTGACTCTCACTTTTTTTTACTTTTTTTGCTTACACATTTATTGGTGGGTGCTATTAGGCTACCCACATTTCTTGCCTTTCTGTATATAAATTTTGGGTTGCTAGGGATGTGATCTCCTAGAATTTTGTCTTCTTTCAGGGTCTCCCAATGTTTTTTAATGATGTTCCTCAATATTCCTGTCAGCCCATTGTACTGCGTGATGATCAGCGGCATTTCAAAGGGCTCTCCTTCTCCATCCTTCTTTTCCTGTTTTTTAATCTTTTTATTCATTAGATCCTGTCTGCTTACTCTCCCTACCAATTCTTTTTGTTTTATTAGTTTTTCTTTATTATAACCTCTCTGTTCAAATTTCTGTTGTAATTTGTCTGCTTCTACTTGATATTCATCCTTTTTTGTGCAATTCCGTCTGATCCTCATAAACTGGCTTTTTGGAATATTTTCCAACCATTGTGGCAGATGACAACTGTAAACACTATTGGCTACACGGCTTCTAACCACTCTTGTCCCAGATTAATAAAACATAACTTTTACTTTTAACCTTAAAAGTGATGAAGGAATAAATTGTGAGCTACCTATAAAGTTAAAAACACTGAGCCCCATGGATGATGCTGTGAATGAGGGGTCGGTCCGGTATATAACTAGGCGGGAGTGCACATCACCGCTCAGCCACACACCTCCATCCCAATTGTATCAACAGAATACTATACTGTGCCTAAAGACTACTTGGCCCCCGTATCTGGGGTGTAAGCACAAATAGCAAGTGAGCCTTATGGCAATGCGTATTTTTACTTTAGGCACACTGACTGCAGCGTTTGCTCAATGGGGTACAGCAGATTAAAACCTAAGTTCCGCCCCCCATAGAAAGTAGATGACAACTGTCCCATGAAATTAAACTATTTCTATCCGTTGGTTTGTTATATGTTTTTGTCTGTATTTTCTCATCTTCAATGTAAATTGTGAGATCCAAGAAATGTATTTCCCTATTGCTAAATGCCGGTGTAAATTCTAAATAAAATTCATTTTTATTGATTTCATTAAAAAACATGTTTAGTACTTCCTCCCCTCCCCCCCAGATGAATATCACATTGTCTATGAATCTCTTCCATAGGACGAGATTCGCCCGGAGCTCGCCATTGGGGTGGATAACCTGCTGTTCCCACTGACCTACATATATGTTAGCGAACCCCGGTGCGAATCTCATCCCCATCGCGGTACCCCAGTGCTGTGTGTAAAATGTGTCTTCAAATAAAAATAAATTTTTCTTTAAAAAAAACATGATGCAATCCCAAATAAAATCAATTTGATTATGTTCCAATTTTCCTTGATTCTGTAAACATGATTTGACCGCATCACACCCTTTTGTATTCTCAATTATTGGATATAATGATTTTACGTCTAATGTCCCCAGGATGTAATGCGGTTTCCATTTTATTCCATTTAAAATATTCAAAAAGTGTTGGGTGTCTTTTAGGTGTGTCGGTAATATTTTTGCACAAGGTTGTAAAAAACAATCTATATATCTGGATAGATTACTTGTCAGACAGTCGACTCCCAACACTATAGGTCTTCCCGGTGGTTCTACTGTATTTTTGTGTATTTTTGGGTTATGGTAAATTGCGGCAATTTTTGGTTGTTTTATCTCCACTAATTCTGCCTCTTTTTTATTTAAAATAGCTTCTTCTTTACCCCTCTTTACCAGTTTGTTGAGTTCTTTCTTGAATACTTCTGTGGGGTAATTTTTTAGTGTCTTGTAGGTTTTTTGGTCCCCTAATATTTTATGCCTCCTTCAGATATTTTTCCTTGTCCATTATTACAATCCCCCCACCTTAATCAGCTGGTCTTAAGATGATATCTTAATTTTCCTGCATTTTTGTTAACGCCTCTCTTTCTATTTTGGATATATTCCCTATATATTTTCTTTTGGATTTTTTTGGGCCCCTGATTTTTCGTATATTTTTTATTACCATATTCATGAAACTATTCAGGGCCTGTGAATATTCCTGAACTGAATGGTATTTAGATTTTGTTCTTAAATCCGTATGTTTATATTCATCATTTTTACATTCTTCTGCTTCTCTGCTCTTGCTTTTTCTTCATCACTACATAACTGTTTTTTATCCCATTTTTCCTCCTTGTTGCTACAGCTTTTTTGTTGTTTTTTCAACAAGGTTTGTTTGCTCCACCATTAGATTTACAAAGTGGTCACTGAAAAAAAAAAAAAAAAAGTCATTTTCAGTGAAGCCCACTGTGGAAACCTGGTTTCCTGATTGGCCTACAAAATCAGGAATCACAGGCTCATAACGCTCTGGGGTATACCAGACAAATTCACCGGCAGGGGGCCCCGGTGGATTTAACTGGTGGGCCGGAAAACTAGTACGAGCCCCAGAGCTGCTCGTACTAGGGTGGGCCACAGGGTCCCTAGCATAGCGGTCCCCTTGCTTCGCCTGGAGGCGTCTCCGCTGCCTTGGGGGCTCATCATCATCGCTAGATGATGAGGAGGACGCGGGTGACAAAAGGAAAGTGGGGTCATCCTCATTGGGACTCTCGGACTCGGAGGCAAGCTGGGCGTATGCCTCCTCGGCCGAGAACATCCGGCGGGCCATAGGGGAGTGTGTGTCTGCGTGTGTGTGTGCATGCGTGTAAATCTTTATTTGGTGTGTGTGTGTGTGTGGGGGCATGGGTGTTCGCGAACTCACCCTAAACCTAACAGACAAAAGTTGGGGGGGGGCAGGGGGCCAAGCTGCAGCACCCCTGGGGGGGTCTAGGGTCACACAGCTGTGCTATGGACCCCAGACACCCAATTTAGGGTGATGCAACCAAATCAGTTTTTTTTTTCCCTTCAACTAACTTTCCCTAAATATCCCTGCCTAATCTATCTTGTCCCTAGCCTTTCCCCAAATACCTGGGGGTGCTGGGGCACAGATGGGGTGCTGGCTGGATCCTGGGCTCTGAACAGATGGGGGGTGCTGGCTCTGAGACACGATGCAGCGCTCCTCTCTCCTCGGGCTCCGGACTGGAAAGGAGGAGGAGAGGAGCGCTGCGATAATTTGAATGAACCGCCCACCCAGCCGACCAATGAAGCCCAGCCGACCAATGAGAGCGATCTAAGGATGGTGATTGGTGGTGTATTATCACACCACCGATCACTATCCTGTCACCCGGAAACGCATCAAACCGCAGGTCTGAATTGACCTGCGGTTTGCTGCGATCGCCTACACAAGGGGGTCACAGGACCCCCCCTCGCATTTAGCCAAGGTGCCTGCTCAATGATTTGAGCAGGCACCGGCGGGCAGTGATCGGAAATACATAGGACGTACCGGCAGCCCTGTGTCCTTAACGATCGGGAAATCAGGGCGTACCGGTACACCCTATGTCCGGAACAGGTTAAAGGAAAATGGAGATCGAATTTTTTTATTTAACTTTTTTGGCAGATTTTCCATTTTAATCCAATTTTTTCTTTAAAGGGATTCTGTCATCAGAAATGAGCCCTATAAGCTAAACATATGGCGATGTCCCTTGTAAAACACAGAATCCTAAAGTTAGTTTATCAAATGCCCCTGTGGCTCTATATTATATATACACTTAAAAATGTGTCCAAGGGGACGTTTCATGGTGAAAGGTGCCCAGCTGCAGCCATGTCGTTTAGATGCCCAGCGCCGCCTTCTCAGCTGAAATCGCCGCCCTCCCTTTCATGCGATCCGCCTACCTCACGTCATCACTGCCTCTCTAACCACCGCTCGCTTCATCCAGATCCCGCAAGCTTTGAACCAGGCTGTAGGAGGTTGGATGGCTGGGATGGGCAGTCAGTGGAGGTTCGAGCGAAGTGCGCCGGCCGGCGCATGCGCACTTCGCTATACGAGGCCGCTGCCAGTAGTCCGCACGGGCGCATCAGGATATACCTAGTGCGCACGTGCAGGATCTGGATGAAGCGAGCGGTGGTTAGAGAGGCAGTGATGACGTGAGGTAGGCGGATCGCATGAAATGGAGGGCGGCGATTTCAGCTGAGAAGGCGGCGCTGGGCACCTAAACGACATGGCTGCAGCTGGGCACCTTTCACCATGAGAAGTCCTTTGGACACATTTTTAAGTGATTGACAGGTGATATAAACCACTTTTTTTTAGGAATATAGAGCCACAGGGGCATTTGATAAACTCACTTTAGGATTCTGTGTTTTACAAGGGACATCGCCATATGTTTAGCTTATAGGGCTCATTTCTGATGACAGAATCCCTTTAACACATCGATGGTTAACAGCCAAACAAAACTCAATATTTATTACCCAGATTCTGCGGTTTACAGAAACACCCCACATGTTGTCATAAACTGCTGTATGGGCACACGGCAGGGCGCAGAAGAAAAGGAGCGCCACATGGTTTTTAGATGCCATGTCCTATTTGAAGCCCCCTTGATGCACCCTTACAGTAGAAACTCCCAAGAAGTGAACCCATTTTGGAAACTAGGGGATAAGGTGCCAATTTTATTGGTACTATTTTTGGATACATATGATTTTTTGATCATTCATTATAAAACTTTATGGGGCAAGGTGAATTGGTTGTTTTAGCACAGTTTTTATTTATTTATTTTTACAGCGTTAACCTGAGGGGTTCGGTCAAGTGACATTTTTATAGAGCAGATCGTTACGGACGTGGCGATACCTAATATGTAAACTTTTTCTTATTTATTTGTTTTACACAATAATAGCATTTTTGAAACAAAAAAATTATGTTTTAATGTGTCCATGTTCTGAGAGCTATAGTTGTTTTTATTTTTTGAGCGATTTTCTTATGTAGGGGCTCATTTTTTGTGGGATGAGATGACGGTTTTATTGGTACCATTTTGTGGGACATACGCCTTTTTGATTACTTTATGTTGCACTTTTTGTGATGTAAGGTGACAAAAATGGCTTTTTTTGACACATTATTATTATAATTTTTTTACGGTGTTCACCCGAGGGGTTAGGTCATGTGATATTTTTAGAGAGCTGGTTGTTATGGACGCGGCGATACCTAATATGTATACTTTTTTAAATTTATTTCACTTTAACACATTAATAGCATTTTTTTAAACCAAAAAAAATTATGTTTTAGTGTCTGCATGTTCTGAGAGCTATATATATATTATTTGTTTTTGAGCTATTTTCTTATGTAGGGGCTCATTTTTTGCGGACACAGTGGGTTCACAGCAGAGCACCAGGGAGTCGTGAGTACAGCCAGAACCCAGAGTGCTATATCCACTGCTTCCTGGTCCTACCGTGTATTAATAAGCGCTTTCATATTTTTATTTATTTTCTATATAGAGAGGTTGAAAGGAGGCCAAACAAGAAATAGCTGCACACCCTAAAAGTATAGTGAGAAATGAATTTGGAAATAATGACCTATTAAAAAAATATCAGGGTAATGTACAAAGATCGACATTTCCATTAAGCCATTGTTGCTGAAAACCCTGCTACCACTTTTTGGTTATAATGAAATTTTTTTTTTGCAGTGTTAGCTAATAATTTGCATTGGCAGCCTTTACCAGCAATTGACAATTATATACAGCAAATTTCTGATACATAGCCTTTGAAAAGGGTTGTACTGCTGTTAATCTATGTTGCAAAGTGTCAGCACATGAAGTGTGAATACTCTATTCTATACATTGTTCAGAGTTCAGCTAGAGAGGGTCACTACTAAATAAATGGGAACTATCAGAGAAGCTTCAAATTTGGCCTTGTGAAGGCTCTTTCACATCACTATTTGTTCTCTGTCATACAAGGACAATGAAAATAATGGAAGTGCTGTATCCGACACATAACTGAATAACGCAGAAAGCACAATTTTTACTTAAATGGGGTTCATTTAGTTTCCTGTCGGGAGTCCACTTTTTTTTAGCAGAAATAAAGTTTTTGTCCACCATTTTTTAAGGAATATCTACAATGGAGGTACTGATCAGAAAAAAATAAAAACTAGAAGATATCCAATGTTATTCTTCATCCTACTCCAAAAAACAGAAATAGACATTAACATGTTATTTTTACTGTATGGTAAATGTCATAAACATAGATCAGAACTGCTGTTTTTTTCATGTCTCTAAAAATGTATTAAAGTTATATTATACATTTTACAGTATCTCACAAAAGTGAGTCCAACCCTCAATATCTTTTCATGGGACAACACTGAAGATATGACACTTTCATAGACTGTAAAGTAGTCAGTGTACAGCTTGTATAACAGTGTAAATTTGGTGTGCCCTCAAAATAACTCAACACATAGCCATTAATGTCTAAACCGCTGGCAACAAAAGTGAGTACACCCCTAAGTTAGAATGGCCAAATTGTGGCAAATTAGTCATTTTCCATCCCCGGTGTCATGTGACACGTTATTATTACAAGGCCTCAGGTGTGAATGGGTAGTGGGTGTGTTAAATTTGGTGTTATCGCTCGCACACACTCTCATACTGGTCAATGGAAGTTCAACATGGCACCTCATGGAAAAGAACTCTCTGAGGATCTGAAAAAAAGAAAAAAGAAAAATTGTTGCTCTACCTAAAGATGGCCTAGGGCTGCTATAAGAAGATTGCCAACACCCTGAAACTGGGCTGCAGCACGATGGCCAAGACCATATAGCGGTTTAACAGACAAGTTCCACTCATAGCAGGCCTTGCCATGGTCAACCAAAGACGAGTGCACGTGCTCAGAGTCACATCCAGAGGTTGTCTTTTCAAAATAGACATATCAGTGCTGCCAGCATTGCTTCAGAGGTTAAAGGGGTGGGGTCAGCCTGTCAGTGCTCAGACCATATGCCGCACACTGCACCAAATTGGTCTGCATGGCTGTCGTAACAGAAGGAAACCTCTTCTAAAGATGATGAACAAGAAAGCCTGCATACAGTTTGCTGCAGACAAGCAGACTTAGAGTACTTTCACACTAGCGTTTTTCTTTTTCGGTATTGAGTTCCGTCCTAGGGGCTCAATACCGGAAAAAAACTGACTGATCAGTTTTATCCTAATGCATTCTGAATGGTGAGTATTCCGTTCAGGATCCATCAGTTCAGTCCCTCTTACGTTTTTTGGCCGGAGAAAATACTGCAGCATGCTGCATTTTTCTCTCCGGCCAAAAATCCTGAACACTTGCCGGAATGCCGGATTCAGCATCATTTCCATTGAAATGTATTAGTGCCGTATCCGGCATTAAAATTGCCGCATTGACGGATCCATTCTTCCGGTCCGCGCATGCGCAGACCTTTAAATCTGTGAAAATAAATAAATACCGGATCCATTTTTTCTGATGACACCGAAGAGACGGATCAGGATCCTGATCCGTCTGACAAATGCCATCAGTTTGCATACGTTTTGATGGATCCGGCAGACAGTTCCGGCGACGGACCTGCCTTCTGGAATCCTCTGACGCAAGTGTAAAAATAGCCTAAGGACTTGGATTACTGGAACCACATCATGTGGTCTGATGAGACCAAGATAAACTTATTTTGTTCAGATGGTGCCAAGCGTATGTGGCGGCGACAAGGTGAGGAATGCAAAGACAAGTGTGTCTTGGCTACATTTAAGCATGGTGGTGGGAGTGTCATGGTTTGGGGCTGCATGAGTGCTGTCGGCTGTGGGGTGCTACAGTTCATTGACGGAACCATGAATGCCAACATATAATATGACATACTGACGCAGAGCATGTTCCCCTCCCTTCAGAAACTGGGCTGCAGGGCAGTATTCCAACATGATAACGACCTCAAACACACCTCCAATACGACCACTGCCTTGTTAAAGAAACTAAGGGTAAGGCCTCCTGCACACGACCGTTGTGTGCACCCGTGGCCGTTGTGCCGTTTTCCGTTTTTTTTCGCGGACCCATTGACTTTCAATGGGTCTGTGGAAAAATCGGAAAATGCACCATTTTGCAGCCGCATCCGTGATCCGTGTTTCCTGTCCGTCAAAAAAATATGACCTGTCCTATTTTTTTGACGGACAGCGGTTCACGGACCCATTCAAGTCAATGGGTCCGTGAAAAAACACGGAAGCACACAAGATTGGCATCCGCGTCCGTGGTCCGTGGCCGTAGTCTACTTTCTCACAGACGGAGCCGCTGATCCGTCTGCATAAAAGCTTTTTCAGAGCTAAGTTTTCACTTTGTGAAAACTCAGATCTGACAGTATATTCTAACACAGAGGCGTTCCCATAGTGATGGGGACGCTTCTAGTTAGAATATACTTTGAACTGTGTACATGACTGCCCCCTGCTGCCTGGCAGCACCCGATCTCTTACAGGGGGCTGTGATCCGCACAATTAACCCCTCAGGTGCTGCACCTGAGGGGTTAATTGTGCGTATCATAGCCCCCTGTAAGAGATCATGTGCTGCCAGGCAGGAGGGGCACACCCACCTCCCTCCCCAGTTTTAAATTCATTGGTGGCCAGTGGGCCCCCCCTCCCTCCCCTGTAGTTAACACATTGGTGGCCAGTGCGACCGGCCCCCCCTCCCTCCCCTGTAGTTAACACATTGGTGGCCAGTGCGGCCGGCCCCCCCACCCTCCCCTGTAGTTAACACATTGGTGGCCAGTGCGGGCGGCCCCCCTCCCTCCCCTGTAGTTAACACATTGGTGGCCAGTGCGGCCAGCCCCCCCTCCCTCCCCTGTAGTACTGTAGATTCATTGGTGGCCAGTGGGCCCCCCCCTCCCTCCCCTTCCTAATTAAAATCTCCCCCCCTATCATTGGTGGCAGCGGAGAGTACCGATCGGAGTCCCAGTTTAATCGCTGGGGCTCCGATCGGTAACCATGGCAACCAGGACGCTACTGCAGTCCTGGTTGCCATGGTTACGTAGCAATTTTTAGAAGCATTATACTTACCTGCGAGCTTGCGATATCTGTGACCGGCCGGGCGCTCCTCCTACTGGTAAGTGACAGGTCTGTGCTATAAGCAATGCGCCGCACAGACCTTTCACTTACCAGTAGGAGGAGCGCCCGGCCGGTCACAGACATTGCAGCTCGCAGGTAAGTATAATACTTCTAAAAATTGCTAAGTAACCATGCCAACCAGGACTGCAGTAGCGTCCTGGTTGCCATGGTTACCGATCGGAGCCCCACCGATCGGTACTCTCCGCTGCCACCAATGATAGGGGGGGAGATTTTAATTAGGAGGGGGAGGGAGGGGGGGGCCCACTGGCCACCAATGAATCTACAGTACTACAGGGGAGGGAGGGGGGGCCGGCCGCACTGGCCACCAATGTGTTAAATACAAGGGAGGGAAGGAGGGGGGGCCGGCCGTACTGGCCACCAATGTGTTAAATACAAGGGAGGGAGGGGGGGCCGGCTGCACTGGCCACCAATGTGTTAAATACAAGGGAGGAAGGCGGGGCCGGCAGTACTGGCCACCAATGAGTTAAACACAGGGGGGGGGGTACAGTCATGTACACAGTTCTTTTAGCATATTCTAACCTGAAGCGTCCCCATCACCATGGGAACGCCTCTGTGTTAGAATATACTGTCGGATCTGAGTTTCACGATCTAACTCAAATCCGATGGTATATTCTAACATAGAGGCGTTCCCATGGTGATGGGGACGCTTCAAGTTAAAATATACCATCGGATTGGAGAAAACTCCGATCCGATGGTATAAAAGGGACTCCTGACTTTACATTGAAAGTCAATGGGGGACGGATCCGTTTGAAATTGCACCATATTGTGTCAACGTCAAACGGATCCGTCCCCATTGACTTGCATTGTAATTCAGGACGGATCCGTTTGGCTCTGCACGGCCAGGCGGACACCAAAACGACTTTTTTTTCATGTCCGTGGATCCTCCAAAAATCAAGAAGACCCACGGACGAAAAGACAGACCTACGGACCCCGTTTTTGCGGACCTTTTTGCGGTCGTGTGCAGGAGGCCTAAAGGTGCTGGACTGGACAATCATGTCTCTAGACCTAAACTCTATTGATAATCTGTGGGGCATCCTCAAACGGAAGGTGGTGGAGCGCAAGGTCTCTAACATCCATCAGCACTATGATGTCGTCATGGAGGAGTGGAGGAGGATTGCAGTGTTAACCTGTAAAGCTCTAGTAAACTCCATGCCCAAAAGTCAGTGCTGGAAAATAATGGTGGCCACACGAAATATTGATAGTTTGGGCACAATTTGGCCATTTAGGAGAGTACTCTAAGATATGGCTGTATGGGTTATTTTGAGGGTACACCAAATTTATTATACAAGCTGTACTCTGACTACTGTACATTGTATCAAAGTGTCATATCTTCAGTGTTGTCCCATGAAAAGATATAATAAAATATTTACAAAAATGTGAGGGGTGTACTCACTTTTGTGAGATACTGTATGTACTGAAAATAGAGCCATTAAAAAGGCTCATTGCACAAAAAAACAACCTCATATGGCTAGGTCAACTGAAAGATAAAAAAAAGTTATGGCTTTTTAGTGTGAATAAAAAATGGGTCAAGCTAGAATGCATCCTTAAAGGGGTTAATCCAGTTAAAGGTAATGATGACCAATCCTCAGGATAGGTCATCATTATCACATCGGCGGGGGTCTGAGTCCCGGCACCCATGCTGATCAGCTGTTTCAGGCTCACCCGCCATACATTGTATAGCAGCTGTGCTTGGTATTGCAGCTCAGTCCCATTCACGTCAATGGGGATGAGCTGCAACTACAGTAGGCCATGTGACCGATGTACAGTGTGGTCCAATGGTCTAGGAAGAGCCCGCAGAGCTCTTTTAACAGCTGATATTAATGACCTATCCAGAGGACGCAGATATAATTGGCCATTTAAAGAAAAATATTTAAAGGAATAGCTCACTCTTATGCAGATAAGGACCAGGTGCTCTAGGCCAGGTAAACTGTATCACCCTTACAGACAAATGTTCAAAAGTAGATAAATAAATTGGACTGGTACTCACAATAGGTAGTATAATAGGTAGTATAATAAAAGTGATCACAATTTAATTCAAAGGCAAAATACAATAATATGCACAATAAAATTGAAAGCGTATATGAACGCTAAAAATAGATATATGTATAGCAGCGCTGGTAGGAATAGTTAATTTGTTAGTTCATAATAAATGGCTAATATCTTGTAAATGACCAAACTTGGTTCGGTAGGGTAGTTGTCCTTTCAATCACGACGTTGTATATAAAGTGCAAGGAGACATACAAAGCGTAGAGTCTGATGGTTGTGCAGCTTGTCCGAACGAATCAGCACAAGTATGTTATCTCCTGAGTAGCGGTGGATTGCAGTCAATATAATATAGTACTCCAAGGTAAGGAGATTGTATCGGATCTTACCTTATGCCGACTGGAGTAAAGCAGAGTCACTCACATGTGTAGTGCAAATGGTCCCGCACTTGGGGGTAAACGCCGGAGCTGTGCGGTCTAGGCGTGCTGCAGGCTTGGCCGTCTGTGTCGCAGAGTATGCTGCGTACCCACGTGATCCGTGACGTATCTCCGATCTGGGACTATGACCAGGTATCGCGAGATCTGATGTGCGGCAGTCGAATTAGCAAGAGCTATGTTCAGCAGATCCTGGATGGAGTTTTTCACTGGAGCGCTCCAGTTATTGATTATTCACAGATTATTTCCTCATCTGTGTATAGGAAGAAGGCCTTAGTTGCAATGGGAGTGTATCAGCTGGTTACGCCAGATGCGTTTCGGGGACCTCTTCCCCTTCCTCAGTGGCAGCTGATCTCCCAAGGTTTGGAATGATTTTATATAGGCCGCCTGGATGGACCCAAAAGGCGGTTAGGATTCTCAGTTCCAGTTTTTGTTCATTATCGTGGGTACTGGGACCCAAAAAGCGGTTTGGATTCCCAATTTTATTTCTCATAGGTATTGCTCTATGCGGTTTTGGTGCGGTATTTTGCAACATTATTTGATAAGGACTAAATTATCTGCTTGTTAATAAAATACAATCAATAAATATAATAGATAGATGCTGCAAAGATATATTTTATAAATACAATTATGAAAATATAAGAATATACATATATATATAAAAATGAATAAAAAGTGGATAGGTTCGTCAGATTATTAAATTTGATATACAATAAAAGCATATAACATGTGTATAGACGACTAAAAATCTATAAATAGTTGATATATGAAATAAAATGTATATATATAAAAGACATAAAAATCAATAGAATAGTGATACATATTGCTTGATGTCATGAATAATTTTGATGTTCCACTAATTTTTCGGGGTTTCAATGTTCAGGCATTTTCAAAGTGAAAAGATGACAATGGAGTGTGTGTCCGGCTCGGAGGGAGAGACTCAGTGCTGGTAAACAGCCTAACGTGAGGCTCACCATCAGAAAACGGACACACAACCCATATTCACAAAAAGCCGAATATTTCTAAGTCGGCGTTGAGACCCATTGGAATGAGGCTTCCAAAGTCGAATATTAAACGTGATTCAGCCCTAGACATTCTATCTATATGCTTTCCTCCTCGCCAGTGTGTGTCAATCTTTTGCAATGCCATAAAAAAACATACCTGTTGGGTCTTTGTGGACCTCTTTAAAATGTTTGGATAATGAATGTTTCATGTATCCATTTCTGATATTGCGCAGATGTTCGCTTATCCTTGTTTTTAGGCATCGTTTTGTCCTACCAATGTACTGTTTCTTACACGGACATTAAATAAGATAGATCACACTGGAAGAATTGCAAGTGAGGAAGCTTTTTACCGTCAGGGAGAAAGTATTTTGTGATGAATTAATGTCAGTGGTTTTTCTTGCGAATTTAGTTGTTTTGCATCCTTGACATTTCCCGCATCTATAGAATCCTTTAAAACTCATCCAATTTCCAGTTGAAGGAGTTTTATTAGGATTATATTTGATTGAAGGTGCAATTTTTAAACCTAAACTTTGTGCTCGTGTGTAAGTGATTTTAGGTTTTAATGGTAAAAGTGAACCAATTATTTTGTCCTGTGTTAATACGTGCCAATATTTGTTGATAATACAATAAATTTTTCTGAATTGAGTGGAAAAAGGTAATATAATCCTAAAATCCGTTTTTTTATCCATAATTTTGTTCATTGTATGGTTATCTGGACTTTTGGGAGTTTTTCTAAAGAAGGTTTCCCTTGGTATTTTGTTTGCTTTCTGTAGTGCTGTTTCTAAGATATGTGTAGGGTATCTCTTGTATATAAATTTCTCTTTCAATATTTCGGCTTCTTTTTGATATTGGAAATCTTCTGTACAATTTCTTTTCAAGCGACGAAACTGACCAAAAGGTACATTCGTCAGCCAGTGGGGTAAATGGCAGCTCGAATATAATATATACCCATTTTTAGCTGTCTTTTTCTGAAAAGTACGACATATATATCTATCTTCGTTTTTCGTTATGTTTAGGTCAAGGAACTCTGTTTCTAACTGATTTATATTTGCTGTGAAAGTTAGATTGTAGACATTCTTGTTTATCTCAGAAATAAAGGAACATAAACCAATTTCGTCACCTCTCCAGATCAGGATGACGTCATCAATATATCTACGCCAGAGCACCAGGTTGCCCCCTAGATTGGGATCAATAAACGTTTCTTCCCAATGGGCTAAAAACAAATTAGCATAGCTGGGGGCAAACCTGGTGCCCATGGCGGTCCCCATGATCTGGAGGTAATAATTATCATTAAAAAAGAAATAATTATGTTCCAATATATGTTTAACACCTTCTGCAATAAATTCTAACTGTTCCGGTTTTAAATTTTCTTTCCCTAATTGAACTCTGAGGGCATGGAGACCTTGGTTATGATTAATCACTGTATATAGTGATTTGATATCAAGGGTTGCTAAAATCCAATTGTCTTCTACCTTCAGTTTTTCTAAGACTTCAATAATTTCTGTAGTATCTTTCAGATACGATTTAGTTTTTCTAACTAATGGTTGTAACCACGTGTCTATATATTTGGACAAATTCGCGGTTAAGGATCCAATGCCGGATATTATGGGGCGGCCTGGTGGACAGGCCGCGTCTTTGTGTACCTTGGGTAGGCAATATAATACTGGTAGCCTACCAGGTGTTCCCATAATAAAATTGAATTCTGTTTTATTGAGAATTTCTAGATCCAATCCTTTGGTACTGTATTTAAGTAATTTTTCTTTAAAAGAGACAGTGGGGTCCCCTTTTAATATCTTATACGTTTCTACATCAGATAAGTGTCTTAGGCACTCCTTGTTGTAATCTTGGGTGTTTAAAATTACAATAGCGCCCCCCTTGTCGGCTGGGCGTATTGTAATTTCTTCACTGTCCTGTAATTCTCTTATGGCTAATGCTTCTTTTTTTGATAAATTACTATTGTGTGTTTGTTTTTCTTTCAATTTTCGTAGATCCATTTCAACACATTTTTGAAAACCTGCCATTTCTGGCCCTATCTCATTTCTGGGAAATTTTTTTGATTTTTTTTTTGAGTCAAGTATGTTGGAATTTTTCAATTATACATGTTTGTGGAACCAACGGGTTTTTTAAAAAATATTTCTTTAGGCACATATTTTTGATAAACTTTTGTATACCAATATAAGTATCAAATTTGTTTAACTTCGCAGATGGGGCGAATTTGAGTCCTTTGTTTAAGAGTGATATTTGTGCTTGGGATAAAACTACATCGCTTAGATTGATAATGTTATCTTTCTCTAGTGATCTTTTCTGTAGTTTTTGTGTCTTTTTACGTCCTTTACGTGTTTTCTTTGATCCCTTTGGTTGGAATAGTGTGGTTGATGTGTCGGTGTTGTGAACTGTTGTTCTCTGTATCTCGGTGCTCGTGGGTGTCCTTGTTGATGATTCTCTATATGTGGATTGTGGTATCTTAAATTGTAAGAGTGTTTTGGGGGGGGAGTGTGTTTGTGAATTGGGGATAGTGGGGATAGTGATCTCCTGTGTTTCGGTCGTGTAGAGTGATGAGGCGGTGTCCGATCTAAAAAAGCTTGTTCTGTGAAGTTTTCAAATCTGTTTCTCACTGGTATATTGTACCTTTGTTTTTCACTGGGGATTATTTATACAGTACTTTGGATGTCTATTACTGTTTCGTTTGATTTTGATTTACTTTCTTGTGTATCGAACTTTCTTAATTTTTTACTTTTTTTGAAAATAATATCTTGTTCGGTTTTATCTAAACTTCTGCAGATTCTTTCCTGCCAATTATTGTATGTTTCATCTTTCACTAGGTGTTCCATCTCCCCTTTAATTTGATTGATTTTTTCACCTATTGTGGCTAAGATTTGAGTTCTGCGTTTTATTATTAATTCAATTAGCCCCCGTGATTGAGTGTCTAAAAATTTGTCCCACTCTTGATTAAATTCCTCGCTCCACAAATCTTGGGCTGGTGTTTTAAATAGTTGTAAGCCTTTAGGTATTATATTTTGGTTTAAATATTGTTTTAAAGATTTAATTTCCCAGTATTGTCTTAATTGTTTTAATAACAGGGTCTCTAATTCTCTGAATAACTCAACTGTGGATTTTATTCTATTTGTTGATGGGTCAATTCCATCAGAGACATCAAACATATATGTGTCAACCTTCTTAATTGGCCATTTGCCTCAGCGCTGGTGGTTCTCTGCCACGCCACTCGACCATTTGTTGAGATGCGCGCTGTGCAATGACTTCATTGCACCACCTGCAATGTTCCACAGTTGCAAGCCTGGCCAGAACCGGTTAGGACTACATAGCTGGAGGATGTCTTGGGACCAGGGAAACGAACGTATTACACAGTGTATGCACTGCATACAGATAAGAGGTACAATATGGGGCACCGTATGGGGAGCACAGAGATGGGGCACAGTATGGGGAGCACAGAGATGGGGCACAGCATGGGGGCACAGTGATGAGGCACAGTATGTGGGGCAGAGAGATGAGGCATAGTATTGGGAACACAGATATAAGTTACAGTATGGGTGGCACAGAGGTGAGGCATAGTATGGCGGCAAAGAGATGAGGCACAGTAATTGGAGCACAGAGATTTGGCACAGTATGGGGAGCTTTGGGGAGTTTTATTTTTAGCGGGCATTGCACGTGACATGACTGTATTCAGGGGAACAGTGTATGCTACTATTATATTCAGGGCACAGCATGTGGCACCAAGAACAGTTTGTGTTAATGTGTAGGGTGCAGATGTGTTGGTAAAGTGAGAATACAGTAATCTTACTAATACAGTAATCTGGCTAAGTTGCTTTAGTCTTCTATATATAGCGTCCAAATCAGTTAATCAACACCGCACCTTCCGGCGACAGCCGTGGAATACCTTGTGTGTATGTCGAGTGCTTGGCTGAAGCCGCAGGGAACAGTGAAATGATTTCTTGTGAACTCTCTAATTTCTTTGCGTGGAAATTGCTGTTCCAATTAAATTTTAATTAAAAAACATCCCATTGCTTTTGTGTGGAAATAGCAATTTAAATAGGAAGCCGACAAAAGCGATAGAGGGAATTCTGTATAGACTTTTGCTATTACCTGGACAGTGATAGACACCTCCACAGTAATAAGATTATGCTTTAAAAAACAGCAAATGCTCTGCTTCTAATTCATTTAGGAATGCAAAGATAATTAACTTTCTCAGTGTGTTCATTAAAAGCTCATTCCTATCAATGCTTCACAAGTAGGGAAAAGCATATTTACTGATAATTATTTTTGATAGAATAATTATAGTCAGAAATGTATAGTTGAACTGCTATTATAAATGTTTTATAGATTTGTAATGGATCAAATTAGTAGGAGGAACAGTCAGCCACCTCATTATAAATCCATTAATAAAGTTCCCTCTAATCTAAAGAGAATGAATGGGGTTAAATAGTTAATCTACAGTTGTGGCCAAAAGTTTTGAGAATGACACAAATATTAGTTTTCACAAAGTTTGCTGCTAAACTGCTTTTAGATCTTTGTTTCAGTTGTTTCTGTGATGTAGTAAAATATAATTACACGCACTTCATACGTTTCAAAGGCTTTTATCGACAATTACATGACATTTATGCAAAGAGTCAGTATTTGCAGTGTTGGCCCTTCTTTTTCAGGACCTCTGCAATTCGACTGGGCATGCTCTCAATCAACTTCTGGGCCAATTCCTGACTGATAGCAACCCATTCTTTCATAATCACTTCTTGGAGTTTGTCAGAATTAGTGGGTTTTTGTTTGTCCACCCGCCTCTTGACAATTGACCACAAGTTCTCAATGGGATTAAGATCTGGGGAGTTTCCAGGCCATGGACCCAAAATGTCATCGTTTTGGTCCCCGAGCCACTTAGTTATCACTTTTGCCTTATGGCACGGTGCTCCATCGTGCTGGAAAATGCATTGTTCTTCACCAAACTGTTGTTGGATTGTTGGAAGAAGTTGCTGTTGGAGGGTGTTTTGGTACCATTCTTTATTCATGGCTGTGTTTTTGGGCAAAATTGTGAGTGAGCCCACTCCCTTGGATGAGAAGCAACCCCACACATGAATGGTCTCAGGATGGTTTACTGTTGGCATGACACAGGACTGATGGTAGCGCGCACCTTTTCTTCTCCGGACAAGCCTTTTTCCAGATGCCCCAGACAATCGGAAAGAGGCTTCATCGGAGAATATGACTTTGCCCCAGTCCTCAGCAGTCCATTCACAATACTTTCTGCAGAAGATCAATCTGTCCCTGATGTTTTTTTTGGAGAGAAGTGGCTTCTTTGCTGCCCTTCTTGACACCAGGCCAGCTTCCAAAAGTCTTCGCCTCACTGTGCGTGCAGGTGCGCTCACACCTGCTTGCTGCCATTCCTGAGCAAGCTCTGCACTGGTGGCACTCCGATCCCGCAGCTGAATCCTCTTTAGGAGACGATCCTGGCGCTTGCTGGACTTTCTTGGACGCCCTGAAGCCTTCTTAACAAGAATTGAACCTCTTTCCTTGAAGTTCTTGATGATCCTATAAATTGTTGATTGAGGTGCAATCTTAGTAGCCACAATATCCTTGCCTGTGAAGCCATTTTTATGCAACGCAATGATGGCTGCACGCGTTTCTTTGCAGGTCACCATGGTTAACAATGGAAGAACAATGATTTCAAGCATCACCCTCCTTTTAACATGTCAAGTCTGCCATTTTAACCCAATCAGCCTGACATAATGATCTCCAGCCTTGTGCTCGTCAACATTCTCACCTGAGTTAACAAGACGATTAATGAAATGATCTCAGCAGGTCCTTTAATGACAGCAATGAAATGCAGTGGAAAGTTTTTTTGGGGATTAAGTTAATTTTAATGGCAAAGAAGGACTATGCAATTCATCTGATCACTCTTCATAACATTCTGGAGTATATGCAAATTGCTATTATAAAAACTTAAGCAGCAACTTTTCCAATTTCCAATATTTATGTAATTCTCAAAACTTTTGGCCACGACTGTAGTCAAAAATGAAAAACTCATAGGCTCACATTAACTAAGACTTAAGCCAATAGAGCGGACAATGATTGAAGGTTCATAGGTAGTTTACTCCAGATTATCGCTCACTCGGTAGATGCATTTACATGGGTAACAGTTCAGTACACAAACCTACAAAAATTACCAGACCACATGCAATAACAATAGTTCATATACTTTATTAGTTCATATGTTAAAAACAGTTAAAAAGAGAGTTTGCAAGAAATGCAACATCATTGGAGGAAGAGGAATACGCACAGGACTGTCAATATTAGCTTTGTGCATGTATGTTAGCAAGAGATTCAACTATGCAAATAAAAGGCTAATCATAAAGAGCGAAGTGCAAAGAAAATCACAAGCCTAATATGCAATGAAATACAGTTAAAAAAAGATCCATTACCCATACCAAGTCCCACCCACACTCCAAGATGGTGCCTACCCCAACAGCATTTCGGCATGCCTTCATGCAATACAGTCTACTCATCTGGCGGCAGAACATTTAGGTTTACACAGGACAATGTGCTTCTAATGAACAGTGATTTTAGTAGGTGTGTGAAACATGTGATAATCTGATAGACAATTGTCGGTACCTTTACAGGGATAATTATCAAAAATGAACATTTGTACAAACGCTCATCCCTGACAGTTCTCCATTCCTTAGCCTGTGTACAGGGGACTCTAGACATATTAAAGTATAACTGCCATATTTTTTTTCTTCTAATGTGTAGGGACAGTAATAGAGAACATTTTTCTAATACACTTTATTTAAAGAACTTGTACATTTATATGAGAAAACTTACCCTGAAATGTCCCTTAGCAGTGCTCTCTAAATGAGCATTGCTATAGTATGTTTATCCATGTTTATCCACACAGTACAGAGCAGTGTTCACTGTGAAGACAGCTTGGGTTAATTCTTTTTCCATCCCTGCTAGCACCTATATATGTCTAGAAATTAAGGTACATATATACTGTATTTGCTCTGTCTTCCTGCTATATTGACACTGATCATCAGCATGGCCAGCGCTGAGAGCGAATAATTCTTATGTATCCCTGGTGCGCTGAGTAACTAACCAGCTGCCGGGAGATGCAGGGCAGATCATGCAGTCAGCACTGGCTATTATGGTGGAGAGACAGGGAGTTCTTGATTTATAGTATATACTGTCCCTGTTTATTGTAAATCAGCTACTCCCTGTTGACTGCATGATCTGCCCTGCATCTCCCGGTGGCTGGTTAGTTATTAGAAAAATGTTCCCTATCACTGTCCCTACTCATTAAAAGAAAAAAAATATACACTTTAAGTAAAATATATATGCTCTTTCACATATTGTGTATTTTGACCTTTCTGAAAGGCAAAAAACAAAATTTCCATTTCCACTTAATCACATTAACAATAACATTATCCACTTAATAAGCGTGGCCTGAAATACATTTTTGGAGGAGATGCCAACTGTACTAATTTTATGGATGATGAGCAGTGTTGTAACTCTTTGCTCATATTTCCAGTATACTACAATGGATCTTTTTAAATAGAAGCTGTCATCACGAAATAAGTGAAATCTGTTGCAATCAAAGCATGTTATAGAGCAAGAGATGCTTTCAAATCTCAGCGCCGTACATTGTATAGCGGCTGTGCTTGGCATTGCAGCTCAGCCCCATTGACTTGCATGAGGCTGAGCTGCTACTAGACCATGTGACTGATGTACGGTGATGTCACATGGCCTAGGAAGAGGCCACAGGGCTCACAGAGCGCAAGCCTCTTCCAACAGCTGATCGGCAGGGGTCCAACACCTCCAGAGGATAGGTCATCAATATAAATTCCTGGATAATCCCTTTAAGGTGCCATGTGTGTTGCTCTGTCCACTGGAATCTAAGGGAGTCACTTGCTTGACTGTCTACGTAACTCCAGTAGACCTGTGGAGAGGACCATGAACACTTATGGCTACCTCTATTGTATGTGGATATGATAAGGGTTCAGGTGAAATGAACAATGAGATCTGTTTAATCCATCAATGCCACAAGGTTCTTTACTATGAACAGAGTGGCATGTTGAGCATCCGCACTACCTCTACATTTTTCTCTATAAGACTGCCGCAGATAGCCAAGTACAGCGTTCAGCTACCATATTTTTAGCAGGTTCTATAGAGATGAATAGCGTGGCAGTGTGCATGCTCAACCTACTGCTCTGTTCATTTCAGAGTAGGGGGGTTGGAGAGTTGCTGGGTATGGGATCCCATTCTTGTAATCGGAGGAGGTTCCAGTGGTAGGACCCCCTCCAATCTAATATGTATCCACTATCTTGTGATTATAGGATAACTTCAAATTTGGGAATAACCTAAATACAATTCCTCTGTGATGCAAAGAAAAATGTGTTTAAATGTAGTTGTCTGTGGTAACGTTATCTTTTTTTTTTACTCTACAGGTAGTAATGGGAGTCCTACAAGTTGGCTTTGTTTCTGTGTACCTCTCTGGCGCAGTTCTCAGTGGATTTGCAACAGGTGCCTCTTTCACAATCCTCACATCTCAAGTGAAATACCTTTTAGGATTGAGTATACCACGTGCCAATGGAATTGGCTCTTCTATTTACACATGGATTTATATCTTCCAGAATATTCACAAGACCAACATTTGTGACCTTGTTACCAGCATTATCTGCCTCTTAGTTCTGGTTCCAGCCAAAGAACTGAATGAATGCTTCAAATCTAAGCTTAAAGCTCCCATCCCTATTGAACTTTTTTTGGTAGTTGGTGCTACTCTTGCCTCTCACTTTGGTCATCTCAAAGAAAAATATGGTTCCAGTATAGCAGGTGAAATTCCTACAGGATTCCTAATGCCGAAGCCACCAGAATGGGGCCTAATTCCCAATATAGCATTGGGGGCATTGTCCATTGCAATTATAGGGTTTGCAATCACCGTCTCTCTTTCAGAGATGTTTGGCAAGAAACATGGGTATGAAGTGAAGGCTAATCAGGAGATGTATGCCATTGGATTTTGCAACATCATTCCTTCATTTTTTCATTGCTTTACCACAAGTGCTGCTCTGGCAAAAACGCTAGTTAAAGAGTCCACCGGTTGCAAAACTCAAGTCTCAGGATTCATTACCTCTTTAGTCCTTCTCTTAGTCCTACTGGTAATTGCTCCTCTTTTTTACTCTCTCCAAAAATGTGTTCTTGGAGTTATCACCATAGTGAACTTAAGAGATGCCCTTAGAAAATTTTTAGATCTTCCCAAGATGTGGAAAGTCAATAAAGTGGACACCTCTATTTGGTTGATCACCATGTTTTCATCAGCATTAGTTAGTACAGAATTGGGACTATTGACTGGCATTGTCTTTTCAATGCTGTGTGTCATTGTAAGATCTCAGAAACCTGGGGTAACACTGCTAGGCAGAGTGGAGGCCTCAGATGTATATGAATCTATGACTGTATATAAGGACCTGAACACCACAAAAGGAGTTAAGGTCTTTCGATTTGAAGCCCCACTCTATTATGTGAATAAGCAGTGCTTTAAATCAACCTTGTATAAATCTGTTGGTGTAGATCCAGTATTGGTGGCATTAGCAGAGAAGAAAGCTGCAAAGAAGAAAGAGAAGTGGCAGAAGAAAGAGGGCATCGCAGATACCAGTCTTACTACAATGGAAGTTGTACAGAGACTCTACCAGGAGCAGATACCACTTCACTCTGTAATCATTGACTGTAGTGCCATCCAGTTCATTGATACAGCAGGGTTAAACACTTTGAAAGAAGTCTTGAAAGATTATGATGACATTGGTATTCGTGTTCTGCTGGCACAGTGCAGCAGTTGTGTGAGAAATTCGCTTAGGAATGGGGACTATTTAAAAAGGGAGGAAGGGACTATGGTATTTCACAGCGTTCATCAAGCTGTGCAGTTTGCACTGTATGAGCAGGAACAAAAAGATGCTTTTGTTAATGGGTCAGCAGTTTAAAAGAGGTAGAGGCGAAAGATACGCCAACGTTACCATGCCATAGGTGGCATATTCTTAAATACCGAAGTGTGCAATCTGGAATTGCACATATTCATTTTCTGAAGAATATACAACAAAGCAATATATGTCATACTGCCAGATCACAGAACTACCTGTCTATAACCAAATACAGGAGGACATTTTAACATTTTATTTTTTTATTTTTACATTTTTATTATGACATAATTCTTCCTCTGTATAGTAGCAAATGCGCATATCTGTAGCTCATCACTCAGGACAAGAAATGATCAGATTATTTCTGTAAAAAAATACTATTTTTATTCAAATCTTAAATGAATTGCAGAGCTTTCGCTTACTATTTTGATATAGAGGGACTATTTTTTTTACAAGATATTCCATATAGACTATTTTTTTTTGTAGAGATTATGTTATATTTGTTGGGAGATTATTTTAATACAAAGATTAAAAGACATGAACGTGGTACTGGGTTCTACCAATGACTACAAATACGAATTGCAGAGATTAAGGTTTATTGTAACATGGGCATTAGGGAATGAGTTCAGGGTAAAACTGATGGTTTTGCATGCAAGTTGAATCAGTTTTGTCCACAATTGTATTGTGTTTCTGTTTTTTCCATGCCGATGCAATTTTACATCTTTAATGTGTTTTTCACATGTGTGAAGTATAAGGTCCCTTTCACACGAGCGAGTTTTCCGCGCGGGTGCAATGCATGACGTGAACGCATAGCACCCACACTCAATCCTGACCCATTCATTTCAATGGGTCTGTGTACATGAGCGTTTTTTTTCACGCATAACTTCTGCATTGCGTGAAAAATGCAGCATGTTCTATATTTTCTATATTTATGTGTTTCACGCAGCCCTGGCCCCATAGAAGTGAATGGGGCTTCAGTGAAAAATGCATTGCATCTGGATGCTTTCTGTTTTCACTCAAGCTCCATTTATATCTATGAGGCCAGGGCTCCATTAAAAATGCACAACAGGACATGCTGCGATTTTTCCTGAATGCAGAGATGATCAGCAATAAACAATGCTCACATGCACAGACTCATTGAAATGAATGGATCAGGATTCAGTCCAGCTGCTATGTGTTCACTACACGCATCGCATCCGGATGGAAATCTTGCTTGTGTGAAAGAGGCCTAAAGTCACAGCATGTGCAGCCACCAAATGAAAAGAGCAATATAAGTAGCCACATGGAGAAGTAGACACTAGATGGTGCTATTGGTTCATTTTACAGTGCATATAGATGCTCTATAGAATTGGTTTTCAACCAGATATCATTGTGCTGTTATCAGTTAGTGAATCTAGTAAGGCTACTTTCACACCAGCGTTTTTGCTGGATCCATCATGGATCAGCAAAAACGCATCCGGATGCGGTTGTATAATCTTTAACACAGGAATGACGGATCCGTCATGAACACCATTGAAAGTCAATGGAGGACGGATCCGTTTTTATTGTGTCTGAGAAAACGTCCCCATTGACTTACATTGTGAGTCATGACGGATCAGTCTTGCTCCACACATCGCGGGCAGAAAAACGCTGCTTCCCGCATTCCCGTGTTGGGGACTCAACCAAACGGAACAGAAGGCATTCTGATCCTATGACGGATCTCAATAGCGGAAAAGGGAAAGCGCAAGGGTGAAAGTAGCCTAACATGTACAGTACTACTCATACTACTATTACTCATATACATAGTGTAATACAGTGGGGGGAGATTTATTAGGACTGGCGTACCTATATGCCGGTCTTGATCTTCCTGCGCTGGCGTGAGATGCACCTAATTTATTAAGAGGCAGATACCTCTTAGTAACTTCCGCTATAACTTCCACTAGTTTCTGGAAAAAGTTATAGTAAATCCGGCGGGCTGTGTGAAGCCTCCCTTCCCTTTTCTTGCCACTTAGCCTAAAAATTATGATGCACATATGGCATAACTCTTTACAGTCAGTTTATATTGATTCCTCAGGATAGGTCATCAATATCTGATCTGCGGGGGTCTAACACCCAGCACCCCTGCCGATCAGCTGACTGAGAATCGGCCCGTGTAAAGGACCCTTTTGCAAAAAACAGAATTGGATTAAGAATACAGAAGTACAATTTGCATTCCATTATAGTTTTTCTCTGCAGGTTCCGCTCCTGGTTTTGGCTTACAAATCCAGTGTGTAAAAAATTGCTTAGGAAATATTTCACACAGTCTTAGGAGTTGCATATTTTTTATGTCAAAAATGCCACTTCCATATGTTGGCTTGAAGTCTGGGGCAATAGTTAGATGCAGATCAAATATGCACTTTTATAAGTAGTGCTTTTCTTCACTTGTATCGCATTTTTAGTTAGTGGCATCTTTTTTAAATCACAGCATGCTCTGATGCTCTCGTTTTCTGGTATTTTTCCCTTTAGGCATCCATTGTTTTTTGTTTTGTTTTTTTGGGGGGGAGGCAGCTTGAGAAAATGTGTCAATGTAATGTTGCATTTTTATGAAGTTTTTAAATGGTGTTTTTTCCTTTAAAAAAATTGCCTTTTTTATATTGCTTTACATAGAAAGTAAAATTATAGAGGGGCTTCGTACCTTCCTGAAGAATAACACATGGCTTGCAAAAAATGCAGTAAAAACACACACACGAAAACACATCGGGTGGGTAATTTTTAATGGTGTTTTTGGCATGTTAGGCCTCATGCACACGACCGTTGTTGTGTTCCATTCCGCAAAATGGGGTTCCGTGATCCGTTTCCGTTTTTGTTTCCGTGTGTCTTCCTTTATTTTTGGAGGATCACCAGACATAAAGGAAAGTAAAAAAAAATCTAAGACAGGTTTGCCATGCAAATGATAGAAAAAAAACGGACGCGGACGTGCGGACGCGGATGACAATCTTGTGTGCCTCCGTGTTTTTTAGCGGTCCCATTGACTTGAATGGGTCCGCGAACCGTTTTCCGCGAAAATAATAGGACACATTATATTTTTTGGACGGACTGGAACCACGGATCACGGACGCGGATGACAAACGGTACATTAGCTGAGTTTTCAACGGACCCATTGAAAGTCAAACGGCACAACGGACACGGAATAAAACAACGGTCGTGTGCATGAGGCCTTACATAGATTCACAGCACTTACAGTTGCAAGAAAAAGTATGTGAACCATATGGAATGATATGGATTTCTGCACAAATTGGTCATAAAATGTGTTCTGATCTTCATCTAAGTCACAACAATAGACAATCACAGTCTGCTTAAACTAATAACACACAAAGAAGTAAATGTTACCATGTTTTTATTGAACACACCATCTTAACATTCACAGTGCAGGTGGATAAAGTATGTGAACCCTTGGATTTAATAACTGGTTGAACCTCCTTTGGCAGCAATAACTTCAACCAAACGTTTCCTGTAGTTGCAGATCAGACGTGCACGACGGTCAGGAGTAATTCTTGACCATTCCTCTTTACAGAACTGTTTCAGTTCAGCAATATTCTTGGGATGTCTGGTGTGAATCGCTTTCTTGAGGTCATGCCACAGCATCTCAATCGGGTTGAGGTCAGGACTCTGACTGGGCCACTCCAGAAGGCGTATTTCCTTCTGTTTAAGCCATTCTGTTGTTGATTTACTTCTATGCTTTGGGTTGTTGTTGCATCACCCATCTTCTGTTGAGCTTCAGCTGGTGGACAGATGGCCTTAAGTTCTCCTGCAAAATGTCTTGATAAACTTGGGAATTAATTTTTCCTTCGATGATAGCAATCCGTCCAGGCCCTGATGCAGCAAAGCAGCCCCAAACCATGATGCCCCCACCACCATACTTCACAGTTGGGATGAGGTTTTGATGTTGGTGTGCTGTGTCTCTGTTTCTCCACACATAGTGTTGTGTGTTTCTTCCAAACAACTCAACTTTGGTTTCATCTGTCCACAGAATATTTTGCCAGTACTGCTGTGGAAGATCCAGGTGCTCTTGTGCAAACTCTAAACATGCAGCAATGTTTTTTTGGACAGCAGTGGCTTCCTCTGTGGTATCCTCCCATGAAATCCATTCTTGTTTAGTGTTTTACGTATGTGCACTCTTGCAGTCATCTTTACAGGATGGCCACTCCTAGGGAGAGTAGCAGCAGTGCTGAACTTTCTCCATTTATAGACAATTTGTCTTACCGTGGACTGATGAACAGCAAGACTTTTGGAGATACTTTTATAACCCTTTCCAGCTTTATGCAATTCAACAATTCTTAATCGTAGGTCTTCTGAGAGTTCTTTTGTGCGAGGCATCATTCACATCAGGCAATGCTTCTTGTGAAAAGCAAACCCAGAACTGGTGTGTGTTTTTTATTGGGCAGGGCAACTGTAACCAACACCTCCAATCTCATCTCATTGATTGGACTCCAGTTGGCTGACACCTCGATCCAATTAGCTCTTGGAGATGTCATTAGTCTAGGGGTTCACATACTTTTTCCACCTGCACTGTGAATGTTTATATGGTGTGTTCAATAAAAACATGGTAACATTTAATTCTTTGTGTGTTATTAGTTTAAGCAGACTGTGATTGTCTATTGTTGTGACTTAGATGAAGATCAGATCACATTTTATGACCAATTTGTGCAGAAATCCATATCATTCCAAAGGGTTCACATACTTTTTCTTGCAACTGTATACTCAAGGATAGGGATGAGCCAACTTCTATTTTCAAGTTCGGCGTACAGGGTTCGGGTTATCTAAGAATTCCATTATGGATTCCGCTACCACGGACCATGAGTTATGGTCCGTGCTAGCAGAATCCATAACGGTTTTCTTAGATAACCCGAACCTTGTATGCCGAACTTGAAAACAGAAGTTGGCTCATCCATAGTGAAGAAGCTTTGTTCCCTCTGGAGACTGAACTTTTTCTTCACCTGACGGAGGCAGTGCTCCCTTGTCTTTTGTGGCAATTTGACATGGAACAGCTTTTCATCATATTTTTATGGGCCATTTATGTAGGAATATATTCACCATCCAGGCTTCCTCTGTACAGCAAAAATACAATGATAAAAAATGCCATTAAAAATGTGACATACTTGTCATGTGTTTTTACTAGTTGGGCCAAAAAAAACAATAGATGTCTGTTGGACAAAAATACCAATATACGAGGAAAAAAAATTCCACACCCAGGACATGCTGGGATTGAAAAAAGCCATTGATATGAAAAATGCTTGTTTGCAATGTGTTTAATGATTCTCATAGGCTTCCATGAAACATCTGAAGATGTTGTTTTTTGCATAAAAATTGACCTAAAATAGACTGTGGGGCACATTTACTATAGTATTTTTTCGAGTAAAAAGCTTGTTTCCGACTGTCTTATTTTTTAAGTCTCTGATTTTGCGCTTGTTCTGGAGGCATTTGCGCCTATTTTTAGTTTTAAGACTAATTCAGAAGTTTTTAAACTTGTGTGCCTATTTTATGATCTAGTCTAATTTCTACTCCATTCCAGGGCAGTTACACCTTTTTGCCTATGTTTTGAGTGGCAAGTTGTACCACATTATGCCTACTTTCATGGAAATGTGCGCCAATTTTCAGCTCACTTTCGCCACATTTTCATGCACATAGTAACTAGACCAGTCTAAGTGAATATGAACCACTAGAGACTTAGTACTCTTAGGCTACATGCACACAACTGTATGTGTTTTGCGGTCCGCAAAAATTGCGGATCCGCAAAAAAACCGACGTTTCGTATGGCATCTGTTTTTTTTGCGGAGGAACGGACATACTGATGCGGACAGCACATGGTGAAATGAATGGGTCCTCATCCTATCCGCAAAAAAAACGGATCGGACACGGAAACAAAATACGGTCGTGTGCATGAGGCCTTAGAGAGATGCGGCACTCGTGTCCTGTTGTTTGGGTGCTCGAGTTCTGGGGTCCCAACCCCGTAGTAATGAATAAAGAAAATAAACTTCGGCACTCCTTGAGATTTGTTTAAGGTACTGTGCTTATTTTTATTTGGTTTTCATAAGCACATTTTTGGCATATATCTGTCGCAGATTCGGTCGCAAAGGGGATTTGCGGCTGAATCTTCGACTTGTCCGTGCTCACGCCAGGTTTAAAAAAACAGGCGCATGGTGTGGGCAACAAAGAGGCGTAGGCGTAGAAAATGATCTAAATCTACTTCAGCATAGGAGCTGCCATAGATTTATGCTGGCGGTGGATGCACCTTAGTTATGTAGACGCCGCAAGGGGTATTAAGACCGGCGTCTAAAATGTCAGTCTTAATAAATAACCCCAAAAGTGCCTTATTGCAACCAGGGTCCTTGATTTCTTTTCTCATTGTGGAAAATACTTGTGACTAGTTGGTATGGGAATCGGTTTACTCTAAAGCTGCCCATACACATGGAATGGCTGTTGGCTGACCGATTTTTCGGCCGATAGCTGTCTCTCCCGATTCCCTCCCGGATTCCCCATACACATACATGTTCGGCTCGAGAGAGAGAGAGGACAAAGCTGCTGCCAGACACTTCTGGTGCCGTCCAATTTCACTGGAGAACAAAAGTTTCAGGCGAAAGTATTCATTTTGCCCAAACCTTGTCTCTCCCAACGTATCATCTGTCAGGAGGGAGTCTGGAGCTCCCCATACAGATTTGAGTTTTTGGCCACCTTAAGCCTTGTGCTCTACAAATGAAATAGTTAAAAATTCCAAATCCTACAGTCAGCTTGAGCGATTAGTTATCTAGTTGACCTGTAGAATGGTGTTTTAATTCTTTCCTTTCCAGGGTACACAGTTTAGAGGGAAAACTGGAAGCAACTTTAAGATAACTGCACTAAACAATAATAATCTTTATTTGTATGGCGCCAAAATATTATGCAGCACTTTACAATTCAGAGGGAACATGTACAAACAAAATCATATGTTACATAGTAAGACATTAACAATTCAAACTGGAGGAGTGAGGGCGCTGATCGCAAGAGCTTATAATCTATGAGAAACTAGGGGTGACACATGTCCAATGTATCATTCCCTGGCTGTGTTTCTTTTCTGATTGAGTGTAAATGAATGAGTGTAAATGAAAATTGTGATATTTTATAAAAGTTAACATCTCTACTCATACATGACAGTAGGGCAGTGGAACAAATTTTAAAGCATATGTTCAGTCTTGCAACATCTTGACAGTGTAGCAGTTTATAGTCGGTTGCCAAGTAGTAACTGACAGCAAGCCTCATCTAAACTGAACCAACCCTTTATATTCCTCATCAGCAGTGCATCATTGTGTAAGGCAGGGGCTATACCTACCTTTTTTAACACTTTTGATAGAATTAGCTATCTAGTTTCATGTTCTCCAAAGAAGAGCAAAATTTTGGCAGAATAAAAGTTCATATACACACTACTCCAGTATGTCTGTAATGCTCTACTCAAACTCTACCTATTGCTGGCAGCAGTTTATCATGGTCAGAACTGCTAACAGACTCCCTTTAAAATAAATCAAAAGTGCTACAAAAAGTCTAGGTGTGGCCTCAGTTTTATAGTTTCAGGAAGGGTTTACATTGTAATCAATAAAAGATGGCTGGCTCACAGTATTTACAGTATCTACTATATATTTAATAAATGAAATAAAAATGATCAGAAAATTAATGCAATACAATCACATATACATAAAATTATATATGGTCACGGTCCCTTTAAAACATTTTACGCGCGGAGCTCACTCACGTAATAATGGAACAATAATCTTGCAAATCTATATATCTTTCTTGGATGTTATTACACTCTTGTTCTATTATTACTGTTTATGCCACTATATGTCTGTGGCCACCAATATCTCCTGCTATCGGAGGAGCACTGTTGGCATAGATATGCTGGTTGGCTTGGATATACCAGTTAGCTTAGATATATTGCTTGCCACTCAGTTTGTAAAGTCAATCTTCCCAATTGCGTTGTTTAAATCACATGGGTATTCCTTCATGTTATAATGTAACATGTTATAGTATTAATGTCTCATATGGGGTAAACTAAGAATGTGTTAGAAGCATCCAGTGAGAATAAAAATAGATATGTATATGAATACCAGGAGTATAATGGTCCGGTCCATGTTTTATTAGAGACCCGAGAGGGTATAAATAAAATGAAGGTCCCAAATGAAAAAATATATTATATGCCACTGAGGAAGGAAAGTTTTCCCAAACGTGTCTCGTGTGGACATTCACGGCAATTCTATATCCTTGAGAAACACTCTTGATATTCTTTTAACAGTAAGGGTGAAGCACTATCTTATTCGGAGGTCCAGCGTGGCCAACTATACAGAGCGCATGTGCGAAGAATTCACAGCCGGTACATCGAATGCTGCAAATGCCGGGACACAGCGTGGAAGTGTGGTTAGACAATATCAGCTCCAGGCTCTGGCCACCTCTATCAGCAGAAGCGCGGTAAGAGGAATCTAACTATGTAACAACATTACAATATGAAGGAATAACCCTGTGATTTAAACAACGCAATTGAGAAGATTGACTTTACAAACTGAGTGGCGAGCGATATATCTAAGCTAACTGGTATATCCAAGCCAACCAGCATATCTATGCCAACAGAGCTCCTCCGATAGCAGGAGATATTATCCAAACTAACTTTTACAATTTTTATAATATCAGTATATATCTATTCAAAGAGGTGGCCACAGACATATAGTGGCATAAACAGTAATAATAGAACAAGAGTGTAATAACATCCAAGAAGGAGATATAGATTTGCGAGATTATTGTTCCATTATTACGTGCGTGAGCTCCGCACATAAAATGTTTTAAAGGGACCGTGACCATATATAATTTTATGTATATGTGATTGTATTGCATTCATTTTCTGATAATTTTTATTTTATTTTATTGCATTTATTAAATATATAGTAGATACTGTGAACCAGCCATCTTTTATTCATTAAATTGTTATTTTGTAGCACTTTTCATAAATTTTAAAGGCTAATATAGAAACCTTTGGGCAGCAATTTTTTATTATTACATTCAAGTAATTTTGGGCTAAAAATCTTTTTTCAATTGGTCTTTAAAAAACAATTCCTGCTGTCTGATGGGATTCTCTGTGCAGTGACAGCCTTCCAGTCTGCAAATACATAGAAACAGAAAGCTGTACGGGGAAAACTGTAAAAAAAAAATTGAAATTGTTTTTTTTAGCCCAAAATGAGTATAATGCAATAAAAAAATGCCCCTAAAGGTGTCCATAGCCTTTAACTATTGAGTGACAGCTGCAGTAGACATAATTACATACAAGTCATTTATTTATTGCTTTAGGATCCAGTTGGAGATTAATAGTTGAAATCATTTAAAAGTGCTATAAAAAGTGTAGGTGTAATCCCATCCTAAGGCAGTTTCAGACGAGTGTGTTCATTGCGGGAAACAAGCTTAGTGTGGGAGCTGTATTTCCTGTTATGGATACTGCTTATCTGAAAAGAATGATTTATGATATTGTGAATTCCTTCCTGACTGTCAGTCTGCTAAATGTTAGTCACGACATTATATCTTTATGTAAATGTGGGTCATTGGGGTGTCTTCTTTCACTGTCCAAGTCAAGGAGTCACTGGTTCAAGCCAGCCCATTTCACTGTATTTGACATCCCCCTGATTGATTGTTTAATTATTGGGCTACAACTGAAGTCCAAAGCAATAAATGGACTTGTATGCAATCAAGTACACTACAACTGGCATTCTATAATTGAAATCAATTGAAAGTCTACAAAAAGTTTAGGTGTAGTCCCAGCCTGAGTCTATCCCTGGTACAAGGCACGGTCATCCATATGACATATTATGTGGGGTTTTCTACTGACAGATTCTCCTAAATCTTCACATTCTAGAAATATAATATTTTAATATATATATAGATATTACATTTATATAACATAAATTAATTGAAATGCACTATTTTTTTAATTTGCTATAGTTACAATGAAAGATGAAATGTAAATTATATTTATACACTGGCATTAGCAATTTCAAAGAACATCACAAAAGATAAAAATATAGGTCATTGGAGTTTAACCACTGGGAACTTCACAGGTCATTAGTAAGGAGGTACCCAGTCCACCATTCCTCCTTACCACCGAAGGTGGTCAGGCATGTGTCATGCTGCTCCTTAAAACTCTGTGGGAGAGAGTGCTCAGTTTTTTTTGTAATGCCTTGGGACTTAAGAGCAGCAGTGCATATGCTTATCCTCCTAGTCACTGCTGATTTTCTCTTTTTTTTCCTTGTATTGTAAGTTTGTAGTTACATAAGGCTACTTTCACACTTGCGGCAGAGTGATCCGGCAAGCAGTTCCGTTGTAAGAACGGATCCGTCTCTCCGTTTGTCATACAGACAAACGGATCCGTTTCTTTTTTTTTTTCTTCACATTTTTACCGGTCTACGCATGTGCAGACCAGAAGGATGGATTCTGCATTCCGGTATTTTTAATGACATTCAGAATGCATGGGGATAAAACTGATCAATTATTTTCCGGTATTGAGCCCCTATGACGGAACTCAGTGCCGGAAAAGAAAAACCGCTAGTGTGAAAGTACCCTTAGGTATAGAACATCAGATACAAAAGTATGGCAAATGAGGTCAGTATATCTTTCCCAAAAGCATAATAAAGATACGCACTTTATATAACAAATGTTACATGAAATGATTGCTTTACAAATGCTTTGCAGAAAACATATAGCAATAGCTATAGTAGATGGTATATGTTTTACTTTCACTGGTGCCTTTGAAAATAATAAAATTAATATTCTTACAAGATACTTTCATGTGTTTCCTTGTGTTATTTAAAGGATAACTGTCATATTTTTATTTAAAAAAAATCTATTTTAGCATATGTTACTGCTGCAGCAGCATTATGCATTAAGCAATATTTTGTTTCTTCACATACAACAAAACAAACACAGGTGCACTCTGTAGTCTAACTAAACCCTCAAACTGATTTTAAAATTGAGAGATTAGTCAACATGTTCTACGGTGTAGAACAAGTCTAAGCCCGGGCACCACGCCAAGGTTTCTCAAGTAGCCCGGGACCTAACACTCTCCTACCTGAGCCGTATGGGCGATACCAGGAGCCAGTGGGCAAATTACAGGAGCATAAGGCCGACTCACAAACAGCTCACCAGTTACCTCCAGCATGTAGCCATGCTTGCAATGGGAGGAGGGAGGAGTCTGCGAGTCCCACTCAAGACTGGCTGATATGTCCCAGGCCTCACAGGTGCACCTAAATGTGGCCTGTAGATGGAAAACAGGCACATTTAAATTGGAGTTTATACACCTCCAGGAATCTATATATACAAACTAAGAAGACAGGTTGGCATTAGCAGGAGGTGCTCGAACCCACATTATCACGGTCGGCGTGACTATCACATACGTGACACAGAGGAAGGGAACAAGGAAGGCCCTGCCCAAGTAAGAGGGAAGGTGGTGACCCCTGACTCACCTAGCGGCTGGCACCTGGCTGCCCTGACGTCCCTAGACGGGTTCCTCACCCGTACGCCGATCACGTGCCTAAAGCCCTGGCTTTCCCTAAGCTGAGCCCTAGATAGTGAACAGGGCGGTGGGAACACTAGTCCGCACCACTAGCTCTAAAGGAAAACACCAAGGGAAGGACAGACAATACAAACTCAACATATAATCCCAGGTGGGCGACAACAGGAGACAACAAGAAGCCCAACAGGGATCCGGAGGGTAGCACTCTGGAACGACAACCAGGATTCACAACTCCAGTGGGTCAGTATAGATGTCCAGGCAGGAAGCTCTATAACTGGCAACTAGAGAAGAGTGAGGGGAGAATATAAGGAGGTTGGGAGTGGCAGACAAGAAACAGCTGAGGAGGAGAAGCTACGGATCCCTGATTGAGACAAAAAGGATAGCAAGGCAAACACAGAAAACAATCACTAAGAAACAACGTGATCTTTAGATATAGTGCGCGCAGCCACCCGCTGCGACCTCCTGACCCCGGGTATAACGGAGTCAGACGTGGCTCTTGATACCCTCGTGACAGTACCCCCCCTTTCACGAGGGGCCTCCGGATGAGAGGTATGGAAAGCCTGAATTAACCTGTTGGCGTTTACCTCTGACGCTGGAACCCACATTCTTTCCTCGGGACCGTAACCCCTCCAATGCACCAGATACTGAAGAGAGCGGCGGACCCGACGAGAATCAACAATTCTGGCTATTTAAAACTCCAGATTACCATCCACAATAACAGGAGGAGGTGGCAGCGGTGATGGTTCTAGAGGTGGAACATACTTCTTGAGTAACGATTTATGGAAGACGTTATGGATCTTAAAAGTCTGAGGTAGCTCCAGGCGAAAAGCCACAGGGTTAATGACGGCTACTATTTTATAAAGACCAATGAACCTAGAGCCCAGTTTCCAAGAGGGAACCTTCAACTTAATATTCCTAGTGGACAACCACACATAGTCATTCACCCCTAGGTCCGGACCTGGCGACCGTTTCTTATCGGCCATGCATTTATATTTACCACTCATCTTTTTCAAGTTAACTTGCACCTTCTGCCATACCGAAGAAAGAGATGAAGAAAACCTTTCCTCTTCGGGAACCCCAGAAGACCCCCCCTCTTTGAAAGTACAAAATTGGGGATGAAAACCGTATGCACCAAGGAATGGTGACTTGCCAGTGGACTCCTGATAATGGTTATTTATGGCAAACTCAGCTAACGGTAAATATGATGACCACAACTCTTGGTTTTCAGACACAAAACACCTTAAATATGTTTCTAGGTTTTGGTTGGTACGCTCAGTCTGTCCATTCGACTGAGGATGGAAAGCTGAGGAAAAGGACAAGTGTACCCCCAAACGGGAACAAAAAGCTTTCCAAAACTTAGAAATAAACTGGGTTCCCCGATCCGAAACCACATCGGAAGGGACCCCGTGAAGCTTCACGATTTCACTGATAAACACCTGAGCAAGAGTTTTAGCATTAGGAAGTGCGGGTAGCGCAATAAAGTGTACCATTTTGCTAAACCTGTCTACTACTACCAAAATAACTGTTTTACCCGCAGACAACGGTAAGTCAGTGATGAAATCCATTGACAGATGTGTCCATGGCCTATTGGGGATAAAAAGAGGCAATAAAGACCCTGCTGGACGTGTATGAGAGACTTTCGCGCGTGCACAAGTAGAGCAAGTAGACACGAAATCCATTACATCCTGACGCAACCTTGGCCACCAAAAACGACGAGATAATAGCTCCAAGGTTGCTTTACTACCCGGGTGCCCAGCAAGTGCCGAATTATGATGTTCTTTTAATAATTCAAGACGCAGGTTTAACGGTACAAACAATTTCTCTGAGGGGCAAGAGGCCGGGGCGTCCCCCTGGGCCTCTAACACCTTTCCCTCTAGAACAGAGTGTACAGCAGAGACAACCACTCCTCTTTGTAAAATAGGTACCGGATCACTAGCATTACCCCCTCCAGGGAAACTACGAGATAACGCGTCTGCCTTGGTATTTTTTGCCCCAGGACGATAGGTGATTACAAAGTTAAATCTGGTAAAGAATAGCGACCACCTAGCTTGTCTAGGGGTGAGACGCTTAGCCGATTCTAGGTACAGAAGGTTTTTGTGATCCGTAATCACCTTGACGGGGTGGATTGCTCCCTCTAAGAAGTGACGCCACTCTTCAAGCGCCAGCTTAATCGCCAACAGTTCCCTATTTCCAACATCATAGTTCTTCTCTGCAGAAGATAATTATTTGGAAAAGAAAGCGCAAGGGCGCCATTTGCCAGGAGACGGACCCTGAGACAATACAGCCCCCACTCCCACCTCTGACGCATCTACCTCAACAATAAAAGGCTGGGAGACATCAGGTTGAATTAGAACAGGTGCCGAGGTAAACCTCTCTTTTAGAGAGGAAAATGCATTTTTAGCGGCGTCAGACCATTTAGAAAAATCAGTCCCCTTCCTAGTCATGTCGGTAAGGGGTTTAACGATCACTGAATAATTTTTAATGAACTTTCTATAGAAATTTGCGAAACCCAAAAACCGTTGTAGGGCTTTAAGGTTCTCAGGAAGATCCCAATCTAAAATTGCCTGGACCTTCCCAGGATCCATACGGAAACCTGAAGCAGATAATAGATATCCCAGGAACTGTATTTCCTGAACGGCGAAGACACATTTTTCAATTTTCGCATATAATTTATTCGTCCGTAGGACCTGCAGTACTTGCCTGACATGCACCTCATGTGTTTTCAGATCAGCCGAATAAATTAAGATATCATCTAGGTATATGACTACAAACCTGCCGATGAGATGACGAAAAATATCATTAACGAAATGTTGGAAGACAGCGGGGGCATTGGTCAGACCGAAAGGCATAACTTGATTTTCATAATGCCCCTCAGGGGTGTTAAAAGCTGTCTTCCACTCATCCCCTTCCCTGATACGAATCAGATTGTAGGCCCCCCTAAGATCAAGTTTGGAGAACCACCTAGCACCCGCAATCTGATTAAAAAGGTCAGGAATGAGAGGAAGAGGGTATGGGTCTCGGATGGTTATCTGGTTTAGCTCACGAAAATCTAGGCAAGGACGCAGGCCCCCATCTTTCTTTTTAACAAAGAAAAACCCTGCAGCCACGGGTGAAGAAGAGGGTCTGATGTGTCCCTTAGCCAGACTCTCGGAGATATAATCTTTCATGGCTTGTCTCTCGGGACCCGAAAGATTATACAACCTGGACTTGGGTAATTTTGCACCGGGAATCAGGTTAACCGGGCAATCATAAGGACGATGAGGTGGTAGCTTCTGACAACCCTTTTCAGAAAAAACGTCCTCAAAGTCCGAAATAAATGTAGGTAGGGAAGCTATGGAGGCGATTAAGCAATTGTTATTTAAGCAATTCTCTCTGCAATGCTCACTCCACTCCAATATCTCCCTGGCCTGCCAATCCACCACTGGATTGTGCGCTACCAACCAGGGAAGACCCAATACCACAGGAGAGGGAAGGCCCTCCAGAACGTAACATGAAAGACACTCATTATGGTGGTCCCCTACCCGAAGGTGTAAATTATGAACAATGTGGGTGAGGTTTCTCTGAGACAGAGGAGCCGAATCTATAGCGAATACGGGAATAGGTCTCTGCAGCGTACAGAGAGACAAACCCATAGTGCGGGCAAAATGGGCATCTATCAAATTTACCCCTGCTCCACTGTCTAGAAAAAAAGAAATAGACTCCGTCTTAACACCAAAAACAATAACCGCTGGTAACACAAATTGAGATGTTCGTATGGAGGAAACGTATACCCCCCGGCTGACATCCTCCGCACAGCCTGGGGTTAGTAGTTTTCCGACGGTCTTTTGTTTTTGAGAAAGGAGGGACAGACATTAATGAAATGACCCTTCCCCCCACAGAAAAAACAAGCCCCCCCCCCTACGGCGAACCTCAGGAGGACGGACCTGATGAGAAGTTCCGCCTAGCTGCATAGGCTCATCTAAGTCAGTACAGACTAATTGTTGCTTGGGAGAGGTAACCAATTGCTCAGAAATTTTCGATCTCTCCCTAAGGGCTCTTTCACACCTGCGTTATTGTCTTCCGGCATAGAGTTCCGTCGTCGGGGCTCTATGCCGGAAGAATCCTGATCAGGATTATCCTAATGCATTCTGAATGGAGAGAAATCCGTTCAGGATGCATCAGGATGTCTTCAGTTCCGGAACGGAACGTTTTTTGGCCGGAGAAAATACCGCAGCATGCTGCGCTTTTTGCTCCGGCCAAAAATCCGGAACACTTGCCGCAAGGCCGGATCCGGAATTAATGCCCATTGAAAGGCATTGATCCGGATCCGGCCTTAAGCTAAACGTCGTTTCGGCGCATTGCCGCATCCGACATTTAGCTTTTTCAGAGTGGTTACCATGGCTGCCGGGACGCTAAAGTCCTGGCAGCCATGGTAAAGTGTAGTGGGGAGCGGGGAGCAGTGTACTTACCGTCCGTGCGGCTCCCCGGGCGCTCCAGAGTGACGTCAGGGCGCCCCAAGATCATGGATCATGTGATCACATGGATCACGTCATCCATGCGCATGGGGCGCTCTGACGTCATTCTGGAGCGCCCGGGGAGCCGCACGGACGGTAAGTATACCGCTCCCCCGCTCCCCACTACTACTATGGCAACCAGGACTTTAATAGCGTCCTGGGTGCCATAGTAACACTGAACGCATTTGGAAGACGGTTCCGTCTTCAAATGCTTTCAGTACACTTGCGTTTTTCCGGATCCGGAGTGTAATTCCGGCAAGTGGAGTACACGCCGGATCCGGACAACGCAAGTGTGAAAGAGGCCTAAGACACCTATCTATTCTGATAGAGAGGGACATAACAGCATCAAGGGAAAGGGGGGTCTCATACAGCGCCAGTGCATCCTTAACCCTTTCAGATAACCCAGAGCAGAACTGACTCCTGAGAGCCGGGTCGTTCCACTGAGTATCCGTAGCCCACCTACGGAACTCTGAGCAATATTCCTCTGCTGACCGATCTCCCTGTAGGAGTCTCCGTAACTTCGACTCAGCCAGGGCGACTCGGTCAGGGTCATCATATATGAGACCCAAAGCCCCAAAAAATCCCTCCACTGACCGGAGAGCCTGGGAACCAGGGGGTAACGAGAACGCCCAGGATTGTGGGTCCCCCTGAAGCAGGGAAATGACAATCCCAACCCGCTGTTCTTCATTACCTGAGGAGTAAGGGCGCAACTTAAAGTATAATTTGCAGGCCTCACGGAACGTCGCAAATTTGTCCCTTCCCCCAGAAAATCTGTCAGGAAGAACAACCTTGGGTTCTGTAACAACCTGGTTACCCATAGCAACCGCTGGGGGTGCGGTCTGCTGCATTTGCTGCTGTTGTTGGAGCACAGACGCCTTCAATCCTGCCACCTCCAAAGACAGGCCTTGAAGCTGTTTTGCCAAGGCAGCAATAGGATCCATATTGGATTCTAAGTAGAGAAAAAAAAAAATATATATATATATTTTTTTTTTCTCAAAAAGTAAAGGCCAGTTATAATATCACGGTCGGCGTGACTATCACATACGTGACACAGAGGGAGGGAACAAGGAAGGCCCTGCCCAAGTGAGAGGGAAGGTGGTGACCCCTGACTCACCTAGCGGCTGGCACCTGGCTGCCCTGACGTCCCTAGACGGGTTCCTCACCCGTACGCCGATCACGTGCCTAAAGCCCTGGCTTTCCCTAAGCTGAGCCCTAGATAGTGAACAGGGCGGTGGGAACACTAGTCCGCACCACTAGCTCTAAAGGAAAACACCAAGGGAAGGACAGACAATACAAACTCAACATATAATCCCAGGTGGGCGACAACAGGAGACAACAAGAAGCCCAACAGGGATCCGGAGGGTAGCACTCTGGAACGACAACCAGGATTCACAACTCCAGTGGGTCAGTATAGATGTCCAGGCAGGAAGCTCTATAACTGGCAACTAGAGAAGAGTGAGGGGAGAATATAAGGAGGTTGGGAGTGGCATACAAGAAACAGCTGAGGAGGAGAAGCTACGGATCCCTGATTGAGACAAAAAGGATAGCAAGGCAAACACAGAAAACAATCACTAAGAAACAACGTGATCTTTAGATATAGAGCGCGCAGCCACCCGCTGCGACCTCCTGACCCCGGGTATAACGGAGTCAGACGTGGCTCTTGATACCCTCGTGACACACATGCAGTTGTGCATATATACAGGGGAGCAAATCCTGCACTTGTGGCCCGTTGCTAATGGCAATCCCCAGCAAAATGCATACGGTGGAGGATGCCCGCGGCGAAACACAAGTACCACAATAGACATCCTACACAAGGTAACAAGTGCGGATGTCATAATTAATATAACAATATAACAAAACAATAACAAACACAGGTGCACTCTGTAGTCTCACTAAACCCTCAAACTGATTTTAAAATTGAGAGATTAGTCAACATGTTCTACGGTGTAGAACATGTCTAAGCCCGGGCACCACGCCAAGGTTTCTCAAGTAGCCCGGGACCTAACACTCTCCTACCTGAGCCGTATGGGCGATACCAGGAGCCAGTGGGCAAATTACAGGAGCATAAGGCCGACTCACAAACAGCTCACCAGTTACCTCCAGCATGTAGCCATGCTTGCAATGGGAGGAGGGAGGAGTCTGCGAGTCCCACTCAAGACTAGCTGATATGTCCCAGGCCTCACAGGTGCACCTAAATGTGGCCTGTAGATGGAAAACAGGCACATTTAAATTGGAGTTTATTATACACCTCCAGGAATCTATATATACAAACTAAGAAGACAGGTTGGCATTAGCAGGAGGTGCTCGAACCCACATGCAGTTGTGCATATATACAGGGGAGCAAATCCTGCACTTGTGGCCCATTGCTAATGGCAATCCCCAGCAAAATGCATACGGTGGAGGATGCCCGCGGCGAACCACAAGTACCACAATAGACATCCTACACAAGGTAACAAGTGCGGATGTCATAATTAATATAACAATATAACAAAACAATAACAAACACAGGTGCCTTCTGTAGTCTCACTAAACCCTCAAACTGATTTTAAAATTGAGAGATTAGTCAACATGTTCTACGGTGTAGAACATGTCTAAGCCCGGGCACCACGCCAAGGTTTCTCAAGTAGCCCGGGACCTAACACTCTCCTACCTGAGCCGTATGGGCGATACCAGGAGCCAGTGGGCAAATTACAGGAGCATAAGGCTGACTCACAAACAGCTCACCAGTGACCTCCAGCATGTAGCCATGCTTGCAATGGGAGGAGGGAGGAGTCTGCGAGTCCCACTCAAGACTGGCTGATATGTCCCAGGCCTCACAGGTGCACCTAAATGTGGCCTGTAGATGGAAAACAGGCACATTTAAATTGGAGTTTATACACCTCCAGGAATCTATATATACACAAACTAAGAAGACAGGTTGGCATTAGCAGGAGGTGCTCGAACCCACATGCAGTTGTGCATATATACAGGGGAGCAAATCCTGCACTTGTGGCCCGTTGCTAATGGCAATCCCCAGCAAAATGCATACGGTGGAGGATGCCCACGGCGAACCACAAGTACCACAATAGACATCCTACACAAGGTAACAAGTGCAGATGTCATAATTAATATAACAATATAACAAAACAATAACAAACACAGGTGCACTCTGTAGTCTCACTAAACCCTCAAACTGATTTTAAAATTGAGAGATTAGTCAACATGTTCTACGGTGTAGAACATGTCTAAGCCCAGGCACCACGCCAAGGTTTCTTAAGTAGCCCGGGACCTAACACTCTCCTACCTGAGCCGTATGGGCGATACCAGGAGCCAGTGGGCAAATTACAGGAGCATAAGGCCGACTCACAAACAGCTCACCAGTTACCTCCAGCATGTAGCCATGCTTGCAATGGGAGGAGGGAGGAGTCTGCGAGTCCCACTCAAGACTGGCTGATATGTCCCAGGCCTCACAGGTGCACCTAAATGTGGCCTGTAGATGGAAAACAGGCACATTTAAATTGGAGTTTATACACCTCCAGGAATCTATATATACAAACTAAGAAGACAGGTTGGCATTAGCAGGAGGTGCTCGAACCCATATGCAGTTGTGCATATATACAGGGGAGCAAATCCTGCACTTGTGGCCCGTTGCTAATGGCAATCCCCAGCAAAATTTATACGGTGGAGGATGCCCGCGGCGAACCACAAGTACCACAATAGACATCCTACACAAGGTAACAAGTGCGGATGTCATAATTAATATAACAATATAACAAAACATATATATTGTTATATTAATTATGACATCCGCACTTGTTACCTTGTGTAGGATGTCTATTGTGGTACTTGTGTTTCGCCGCAGGCATCCTCCACCGTATGCATTTTGCTGGGGATTGCCATTAGCAACGGGCCACAAGTGCAGGATTTGCTCCCCTGTATATATGCACAACTGCATGTGGGTTCGAGCACCTCCTGCTAATGCCAACCTGTCTTCTTAGTTTGTATATATAGATTCCTGGAGGTGTATAAACTCCAATTTAAATGTGCCTGTTTTCCATCTACAGGCCACATTTAGGTGCACCTGTGAGGCCTGGGACATATCAGCCAGTCTTGAGTGGGACTCGCAGACTCCTCCCTCCTCCCATTGCAAGCATGGCTACATGCTGGAGGTAACTGGTGAGCTGTTTGTGAGTCGGCCTTATGCTCCTGTAATTTGCCCACTGGCTCCTGGTATCGCCCATACGGCTCAGGTAGGAGAGTGTTAGGTCCCGGGCTACTTGAGAAACCTTGGCGTGGTGCCCGGGCTTAGACATGTTCTACACCGTAGAACATGTTGACTAATCTCTCAATTTTAAAATCAGTTTGAGGGTTTAGTGAGACTACAGAGTGCACCTGTGTTTGTTATTGTTTTGTTATATTGTTATATTAATTATGACATCCGCACTTGTTACCTTGTGTAGGATGTCTATTGTGGTACTTGTGTTTCGCCGCGGGCATCCTCCACCGTATGCATTTTGCTGGGGATTGCCATTAGCAACGGGCCACAAGTGCAGGATTTGCTCCCCTGTATATATGCACAACTGCATGTGGGTTCGAGCACCTCCTGCTAATGCCAACCTGTCTTCTTAGTTTCTTCACTTACCACTGTTTTCCTTGAGTTTTCACCTTAGTTACGACTGTTTTGAATCCTCAATTATGAGGATCTTCTCAAGATGGCTCCTCTGCCAGTTCTCTGAGGTCAAAACTGCATTCCCTCAGGTCACATACAAACTTGCTGTAGCCAGCAGCTCCCTGCCAGCCAATCAGATTGGATTACTGGGAGACACGCCTCCTCATTCTGAAACCTAATGCAGGTATGCAGTGTGAAGGACCGCCCCTCTGTCTTCCTAGCCGGAGACAGATGAGCCATAGCAACGGTCTTTTAAGGGAGCAGTGGAAAGGGACAGGAGACATTAAAGGGGTTATCCGAGTTATGGAAGAAAAAAACTTATAAAACTAATCATGACATACATATACATTAGTTAAGCTTGATTTCTTAAGAGAAAAACCCATACTTACACATTTGCATGGTTCTGTTATTATTACTTTGATTACAAGCTGCAACAAAGCTGTGGGGGCGTGTAACAACAATGCCTGAGCTCTCCCTCATGAATATTTGTGGTTGTGAATAATCTGCCCTTCCCCTCACCCTGCTCTGCACATCCTAACTTTGCATAAAAAAAACACATGATCATCTCCTAGCTCACACAGGCAGAAGATCTTTCTGTCACATTGCTACATGACAGCTATATGTATCTAAGCTATATGACAGCTATATGTATCTAAGCTATATGATAACTATCTGTATCTAAGCTATATGACAGCTATATGTATCTAAGCTATATGACACCTCTATGTATCTGAGCTATATGGCAGCTATATGTATCTGAGCTATATGGCAGCTATATGTATCTGAGCTATATGGCAGCTATATGTATCTGAGCTATCTGGCAGCTATATGTATCTAAGCTATATGGCAGCTATATGACACCTATATCTATCTAACCTATATGATACCTACATCTATCTAAGCTATATGACACCTATATCTATCTAAGCTATATGACACCTATATCTATATAAGCTATATGACACCTATATCTATCTAAGCTATATGACAGCTATATGTATCTAAGCTGTATAACACCTATATCTATCTAAGCTATATGACACCTATATCTATCTAAGCTATATGACACCTATATCTATCTAAGCTATATGACAGCTATATGTATCTAAGCTGTATAACACCTATATCTATCTAAGCTATATGACACCTATATCTATCTAAGCTATATCACAGCTATATCTATATGATGGACAATTATTTACTTTGTGATGTTCCTGGGGGTAGTTTTGTTTCTGATGGCTGGTGGAGTAGGGAAATGGTAACTTGCTGAGGCTGGTAAAGATCGCCAGACGCAGAGGCAGGGGAACGGTCACACTGGTGGATCACTGGGAGGGCGTGGGCACACCATTGAGTCTTTCTGCATGGCTGCCGGCATTGGTAAGGATCGCGCATGCACTATCCCTCACAGGAGCCGAGGCAGCCAGAGGAGGGAGAGGGGGCGGGCACACAAGGCTCTGATGTCTCGTGTACAGAGCCGGGCCACTCCCTAAGGAAGGGAGAAGCCTGTACATGAGACGTCACCGCTGGAGCCTGGTGGATGATGTCAGGGGTCACGTGACCCGCATCAGCCGTGGTGAAACACGGCAGAATAAATATTGTGAGTAAATTACAAATGTGTTTTTAATACTGTTATAAGCTGAAAGAAATCTGCTTCTTAATGCACCCTGGTTCTTCCTTTGTTTGTCACAGACAGGTACCCGGAGAACTGGTCTCAATAAGATATACACACAGGCGTGTTTCTGAAACCGTTCTGCTTTAATTCTCGGAATTCAGCACCTTTATAGACATTCTTCCACACATATTGGAAACAGATGTGATTCACATATTCACTGTTGCTGGGCAGACTCTATTCCCTATATGGACATAAGGCTAATGTAAACATATTCTCCCTCTAAAAAGATGTCACCCAGCATCCTGTCCCGCATACAGATCATATAGCTTATTCTATTTAACCCTTCAATCCCCTCTTAAGTCATGAATATGACTTATCTTCTTTCTCTCATAGAGAGGTAAGTAGCATATGATTGTCCAGGGTCTGTGGGTTTTGGATACATTACGCAAAACATCTGTATGAGGGAAGGGATACAACAACATATAACAATCAAGGAAGCAATTATAATACTGATAAATAATGTTTTCAACCAACTCAAATCCGGCAGCCAGCTCAATAACCAGTCCCACCAAGAAGATGAATCAACATCTTTCTTGATATTATTAGCAATTTCATGCAAAGCTTGAATATGGGACTGGATTGATCTGGAATGGTCAGATAAATTAAAACAACACATTCCTTTAAAATCTTGACATCCTATATTATGTTTAAGTAATAAATAATCCACAGAAAATCTAGTTTCTAGCACTGCTCCTCTTATGCCTTGTATATCTAAAAGCATGTCTGATAAGGCAATAGATGTATGATTCAGAGATTTAGCTAAGTCATATGCAATAGAATCTTTAGTACGAGTATTATATATAGCCAGTCCAGGCACTCCTAATATAGAGGCGCCCAAACTTGTGTATTCTGTACGGCTGAGAAGGGGTAAAGTAGAGTCACAGTTTTCTGATAAAGTCTTGGTAACCGATCTGTAAGCTCTCCTGATAGGGGCTTGACTGGGAAGGGCCAAAGTCAGCCTAGAGAACGCACAGGGACCTCCAATAACATTAGCAGGAATGTAATTGTAAGTGTTGTTACCACAAGACAAAAACCATCCCTTTGGGAGCATTATATTATAGATAAAACTGGGAGTCACAATGGTCACATGGAATTATTCAGGGAGCTAGCAAGTCTACTATTCTTTTTACAGGTGTCGTCAATATAATCATATACACTATTCTTAGGTAATCCACTTTTTATGTCTCTATTATGACAAAATAAAGTCATATCCTGGGAAAAGGTAAAACAAGTCTCTGCTGCAGTCACATTAATAGTATTTATTCTAATATTATCCCTGCTATTTCCTAATTTCTGACACTCCCCACAGAAGTCATACAAGGGAATAAAAGATTGTGTATTGTTAGCCATCGACCAGTCTTCAAGGAGGGATTCATCGGGTGTAGGCACAACAATAACACATGTTTGTATAAGATCCCGTGGGCTCTGTAAGTCTTTAAGGCACAATGAACTAACATTTAGGGCATATACTATTCTGTTCAGAATAAAAGGGGACGGGAGCAAAGGGATCTTGCTCCTGAGCTCTTTTATTTACTGACTGATTATTTGGTGCACCGCAGAAGAAACTCATCTCCTCTGGGTGATAAATACATGTAGTAATAAGCCAGACTGGCAAGAAAACACAAAGATTAATAATTATCAGCAGACAAACAAATCTCCCAGAATATTGTGGGGTCATCATCTTCAGCCTGTGGCAAGGCACTTTTCAGGGAAACCTCTTCTGAGCTCCCCTCTTTGTTCAGGGAATTCACACCTGCTTCACCCTCTTTGTCTGTCACCGGAGAAGAAGCCTCAGGGACCCTTTTCACTTTGCTAGCGTGAATCCAGATTGGAGCCTCTTCTGTGAGAATCGATGTTCTGTTCTCGGGTGGGTGGTCCAAACAGGAACTCAGTCTGTTTTTGTCCTTTTGCCAGGCGCTGGACTATCACCACGTCTCCTGGTTGGAAAGGATGCGTAGGTTCCTGTGGAGAGAAAGGAGAGGCACGAGTAACATCTTGTTCATTTTGATTTAAGACCTGGTATATAAAAAATCTCTCTGAATGAGGTCAGTGGTTGCCTGTGCCCCCCTATGGCCAAGACCATGATATTGTGCAATTAAAATCGGGGCGCTTGCAACTGGGATACATGGCTTCCCCTCTTTGCAGATAAGACCCGTATTCGGGTCTTGTACTGCACCTACCGACTGCCATTCAATTTTGTCACTACTAGGAGCCAAATCCTGGAGGCTGAGCAATAGATTGTCAGTAAGGATAAGGCCTGGAACTAGGGAGGGCATTTGAATTGTTGCTGCCGTTCTAATAGCAGCCTCTTTTGCTGCCTGATCACCTAGGGCATTCCCTTTAACTATGTGGATTTGGAGACCAGTATGTGCCTTACAATGGATCTTCAGCCCTGTCTCCTGCACTAACATTGCTGGAAGAAGTGGTTCTTTCTTGAAAACATCAGAGTAAGTAGGAACAGCATATCCTGTCCAAGATGATCCATCTTCCAAGAACCTGAAATTATCTACCAGAAACTCAAAAATTTAGTTATTAATTGGAGACAGTCATGTAAATTTGAATTTTGATTTACTACTCCCAGAAAGCACTTCTTATTTCCATTTACAGAGGTGGGAAAGTATTTTTTTTTACAGAGGTGGGAAAGTACTACTACTCCCAGCCTCCCCTCCCTCCAGATGCAGCAGAGTAGTTGGATCTAATTTTGCACACCCTTAAGACAGTGATTAATTGGTGAGAGGAGTAGGAATTGCATTCCTATCCACTCTTACACATGTGATACTACCCTTAGCCATGATAGATCATGGAACATGTTTGCTATGAGGCAATAGAAGCAGATCCTAAGGATTGTATAGATACTAGGGATCCAGTATTTGATTCTGGGTTGTTAATTCCCTATGGGCGTTTCATTTGAAGGCTGAACATTTGTAGCTCCTCCCACAGGTGAGAAAGTGGGCAAGTACATACAAAGTCTTTCCTCCCCCCTCTAGTAGGGAGGACTGATAGGCAGCCACGCCCGCCTTAGATCTTTGTTCAATACACCTTTAACAACATGGAGGGACAAAATGAACTTCATTCAAGCCTAGCCAACACTAGACCTTCCCAGATGATTCTTAAGATCATCCACAAAGGCAGCACTTAGGATTTTCTCATGCATAACCAAAGAAAGCTCAAAAATCAAAATCCACCCAACTTTCCTAGAGTCTAGTGAAAACTTTCTCCACACTCCCTGTCCTGATGCATATTCAGACAATGTGACTGACTGATGACCTAGACGCTTCCACCTAGACTCAACGATCTTCACTATGCAGTAAATCCCCAGCTCCACATTGGACTAAATTTTCCAAATCTCACCAATAATATGAGAAAACTCTCCATATTTTAACTAATTTTCTATAAAGCAGCATAAGTTCTCTGAATTGGGAATTCTATTCATCATGGCAAAATTGATGTTACTACTGGGTGTGGTAAATGTCATACATCATACAATGATGCAGATATACCTACACTTTCACTCATATCTGAATAAGGACATAGAATAGGTGCAACCTTAGATTGATAGGATTGCACACTTCCAATTGGCATCATGGAGCAATCACTGCGGGCACTTCCTTAACTAGTGAAACATACAATTTGGAAAGGGTATGTGCAAACATCATTGGATCTAATCCAATGCTGGAGCCCTGTCTGGAAGATCTATAGATAACATACATTAGTATCTTCACAGTCTGCAGATGCATTACCAATTACCAGCCCCCTCCCCCCCAACCCTGAATTCCTGAGGGGGGGTTTCAGTAAGAGCACAGGAGGGGGATGTGAAGGAAATAGCAAAATACAGATGGGAGGGGTTATTTTTGAGAGCACATTCCAGAGCGCAAACAGGAAAAGTTCTTGTGGAACTACAAGAACCACAAAGTAGCAGCAGATGTTGTGGGTGACCTAGGGTGATAGGCGTAGCCATCTCAGCGACCATAGCACAAGCTGCCAAACTTCTGAGACACGCAGGCATGCCCTGAACCTGTACGGGAACCACTTTTGAGAAAAAAGCAACAGGGCGGAATTTGCCTCCATGATCTTGCGCCAGGACTCCTGCCATGGTTTTACAATTGTCCTTGGCAAATAAGTGAAACATCACGCCATAGTCGGGTAGGCCCAAACCAGGACTTGAAACCATCGCAAATTTCAAATGACTAAAAGCTTGTAACATTTCATCAAACCATTTAATGAAGTCAGGCATCTTAGTATTAGTGGCTTGTCTCAGAATATTATCATAGTAGGAACAATCAGCAATCCATTGGCGGCAGTAACCAATCATGCCAAGAAAGGTCAACATGTCTTTCTTGGTTTGTGGGCGGGGCAGACACCAGTACGGAGGTAATTCCGGCATGGCAGATTTTCCTCTCACCTTTACTGAGAACAAAGCCCAAATACTCAACACTTTCCATACACCATTGTAATTTCTTCCTAGAAACTTTGTGACCACATTCACATAACTACAGTAATAAACTAACACAGTCTGCCTGGCAGGCCTTCCGAGTAGGACTACACATGAGGAGATCGTCCACATATTGTAGAAAGACAGAACCATGAGGGGCAGTCCAAGGGCGCAGTGTAACTTGGAGGACAATGGAGTAGACTACTGGGGAGTCTACATAACCCTGAGGCATTCTACACCAAGTATACTGGTGAAATTTAAATGTAAAAGAAAAAAGTGGGCGTGACTCCTTGTCAACTGGGACAGAAAAAAAAGCATTTTTTAAATCAATAACAGAGAAAAACTCTGCATGGGCAGGAATAGCTGATAGCAGAGATGGTAGGTCTGGAACCACAGGGACTATGGGTATAATAACAATCTTATTAATATCATCTTCTTCAATAGGTTTCTTTAATAAGGTGTCCCCTACAGTCATAAAAGGGAACTGTTCCTCAAGGTCACTGTCCTCATCATGATGAGGTATATGTTCAGGTTTGGGAAAATACTTTTGTGATCTAAGGCGCATGGGAGCTATGACATCCCTAGCGTTAGAGATGTGTGAATTTTATTCTATATTTTTTTTATCTCTAGGACTGTAACTGGTTAATCTTAAGTTGTTACAAACTTCTTCTTATCTCAGGAGCCTCCCCCCTCCCCTTTCTGGTGTTACTCGAGCTCTGTCTATGCAACGCTATGAGGAGAGGAAGGGGGGCAGAGAGCTGTGCTGTGGGCAGCGTCTGAATTCTATCTCCCCACAGATGCCCAGAAGAAGATGTGTGCACTGTGAAAGGATGCTAGAGTGTTATCTCTTCCTCTCTCATCTCCTCCTCCCCCCGAGCCAATGAAATAATGCCTGAGCCCCAAAGCACTGCCCTTTTAATCTAAGTCATCTTTTGAAAGGAATGGATATATCTGTGGGATATTTCCTAAATAGGGAGGAGGGGGCTTCTGAGGTGAACCCCTTGTCAATTCTTTTTCTAACTCATGTTTCTTTGTATATCCCTCCTAGTTCTCTGCCTTCTGTTTGTTAACCTTTTTATTTGGTCTATCATACCAATATGGTGCATAAGTAAGCCAATTTTCCCCTCCCAACTTCATATACTGCAGGTCCCACTGGGGGTCTGGACCATAATATGGGTAAGCTTCAGTGTCACCCAAACATAACCCTTTTACCATGTCCATATGGAAGGTGTCATTAGCCCCTTCCTGAGGGAACAAATTTATACTCTTCATCCCCTCTGTCCATCCTGCCATATTATCCACCCAGGGAGTAACTAAATAATAATCAGTACGACAGACCCAGGCTACATAATCCTTACATGTTTCTCCTACATTCGGAGGGGGTGGAGAGACCTTTCCTTGCTTTGCACCCATTTCTTATAACTAGTGTTGAGCGAACAGTTCGAGCATAGTTCGGGTCCGTACCGAATTTTGGGGTGTTCGTGACACGGACCCGAACCCGAACTTTTTCGTAAAAGTTCGGGTTCGGGTTCGTCGTTCGGCATGTATTTTGGCGCATTTTGAAAGGCTGCAAAGCAGCCAATCAACATGCATCATACTACTTGCCCTAAGATGCCATCGCAGCCATGCCTACTATTGGCAAGGCTGTGATTGGCCAAGTGCAGCATGTGACTCAGCCTCTTATAAGCTTGTGCGCACGTCGGGACGTGCTCACTCCCGATGTGAATAGAACAGGGTTAGACGCAGCTGATGCTAGGGCGAGAATAGGCAGGGATAATTGAATAACTGGAAGCAAATTTCTCTCCTCCACCTGTGATTCATCTGAACAACTGCAGCTGGGCTGCTTTTTTGATAGGGATTGGCTATTTTTAGAGTGGCCAGAGTGATTTTTCCATCCACATGTACCCGGGCTGACCGCCGGCCGCCATTTTGCGACTTGTAGTGCTGCAGCAGAAGCTGCCACAGTGTGCATTCCAAAGCTCCAAACAAGTCAGACATCTACACCTGGGATTCAGACCAATAGCGATTTAGCAGCACAGTCCAAGGCTATTTTTTTTAAAGGTTGTGCAGACCATTTTGTGGCACATGTTACTGGGCTGATAGGCGGCGGCTATCTTGGGACTAGTGCTGCAGCACAATCTCTCCCAACGTCCATTAATCACTTGTAATAGTGGTCTGTGCCATAGAAATCCTACATCAGGGACTTGGGTGTGCTTGTGTCACCCCTACTAATACCAGTCCACCTGTAATCCATACAGTGAAAAGCCATAAAGTATTCCAGTGAGGGAATTTTTTTTTTATTTAAAAAAGGCCAAGTTAGTTTATCTGGCGTTCAATATACTAGATACAGTTAGGCCTGCGTTTCATACATCTGGAATTAGCAAACTAATGTGCTGGGGTTGGGAAAACATATATGTACCCATACTAGAATCTGTCAAAGAAAGCGGTACTCACATATAACAGTCATTCCATCTGTAATCCATACAGTCAAAAGACTGAAAGTATTCCAGTGAGGGAATTTTTTTTATTTAAAAAAGGCCAAGTTAGTTTATCTGGCGTTCAATATACTAGATACAGTTAGGCCTGCGTTTCATACATCTGGAATTAGCAAACTAATGTGCTGGGGTTGGGAAAACATATATGTACCCATACTAGAATCTGTCAAAGAAAGCGGTACTCACATATAACAGTCATTCCATCTGTAATCCATACAGTCAAAAGACTGAAAGTATTCCAGTGAGGGAATTTTTTTTTTATTTAAAAAAGGCCAAGTTAGTTTATCTGGCGTTCAATATACTAGATACAGTTAGGCCTGCGTTTCATACATCTGGAATTAGCAAACTAATTTGCTGGGGTTGGGAAAACATATATGTACCCATACTAGAATCTGTCAAAGAAAGCGGTACTCACATATAACAGTCATTCCATCTGTAATCCATACAGTCAAAAGACTGAAAGTATTCCAGTGAGGGGATTTTGCTTATAAAAAATAATATATTTCATTGTGGTGCGAGTTGAATCGCAACAATGAAGAAAAATACTATTAAGGGACGAGGACGCGGTCGTGGTGGTGTCCGTGGAGCCTCTGTTGCTGGTAGAGGACGTGGCCGTTCGGCCCCAGGCGCACACAGTAGGGAACGAACTCCCTCAACTAGCCGGCAGAATGTACCGCAATATCTCGTGGGGCACAATGCCGCTCTTAGGATGGTAAGGCCTGAGCAGGTACAGGCATTAATCGATTGGGTGGCCGACAGTGCTTCCAGCACGTTCACCACATGGTCTTCCACCCAGTCTTCTGCGGAAAGCGCACAGGTGGCACCTGAAAACCAAGCCCATCAGTCTGTCACATCACCCCCAAGCATATCAGGGAAACGGTCTGAGCCACAAGTTATGCAGCAGTCTCTTCTTCTGTTTGAAGACTCTGCTTCCAGGGTTTCCCAGGGGCGTCCACCTAGCCCTTCCCCAGTGGAGGAAGACATACCATGCACTGACGCACAACCACTTATGTCTCCAGATGAAGAGGACATGGGAATACCACCACAGCAGAGTCACCGACTCTCTGATGATGACGAAACACAGGTGCCCACTGCCGCGTCTTTTTGCAGTGTGCAGACTGAACAGGAGGAGGTCAGGGAGGGAGACTGGGTGGAAGACGATGCAGAGGACGATGAGGTCTTAGACCCCACATGGACTGAAGGTCGTGGCGATGACTTTCACAGTTCAGAGGAAGAGGTAGTGGTGAGACCGAGACAACAGCGAAGCCAAAGAGGGAGCAGGGGGCCAAAGCAGACGAGCCTCCGCCCCCAGAGTTCGCCTGCTACTGGACATCGCCAACAGGGACCCAGCCCCACAAAGGCAGCTTCAAAGAGTTCCCTGGCATGGCACTTCTTTAAACAATGTCCTACCGACAAGACCCGAGTGACTTGCACGCTCTGCCATCAGAGCCTGAGGCGAGGCATTAACGTTCTGAACCTTAGCACAACCTGCATGACCAGGCATCTACATGCAAAGCATGAACTGCAGTGGGGTACACACCTTAAAAACCAGGCACTCGCTGAGGCTCCCCCTGCTCCCTCTACCGCTGCTGCCTCGGCTTCCGCCTCGAGAGGAATGTTGCCACCTGCCGAGCAGCAAACAGAGGATGTGCCACCGACACCACCACCACCGCCACCGTCAACTAGCGTCTCCACTATATCACACAGCAGAGTTCAGCTCTCAATATCTCAAACCTTAGAGAGGAAGCGCAAATTCCCCCCGAGTCACCCTCGAGCCCTTGGCCTGAACGCCAGCATTTCTAAACTGCTGGCCTTTGAAATGCTGTCATTCCGGCTGGTGGACACAGACAGCTTCAAAAAGCTGATGGCCATGGCTGTCCCGCAGTATGTGGTTCCCAGCCGCCACTACTTCTCCAAGACAGCCGTGCCTTCCCTGCACATGCAAGTGTCCGATAAAATCAAGTGTGCACTGCGCAACGCCATTTGTGGCAAGGTCCACCTAACCACAGATACGTGGACCAGTAAGCACGGCCAGGGACGCTATATCTCACTAACTGCACACTGGATGAATGTAGTGGCGGCTGGGCCCCCGGCGGACAGTTCCTTGGCGCACGTCCTTCCGCCCCCTAGGATCGCAGGGCATCATTCTCTGCCTCCTGTAGCCTCCTCCTCCTACTCGGCTTCCTCCTCCACTGCTTCCACCAGCTCATCCGGTCAGCCACACACCTTCACCACCAACTTCAGCACAGCCCGGGGTAAACGTCAGCAGGCCATTCTGAAACTCATATGTTTGGGGGACAGGCCCCACACCGCACAGGAGTTGTGGCGGGGTATTGAACAACAGACCGACGAGTGGTTTCTGCCGGTGGGCCTCAAGCCAGGCCTGGTGGTATGCGATAATGGGCGAAATCTCGTGGCAGCTCTGGGACTAGCCGGTTTGACGCACATCCCTTGCCTGGCGCATGTGCTGAACTTGGTGGTGCAGAGGTTCATTCACCACTACCCCAACATGTCAGAGCTGCTGCATAAAGGGCGGGCCGTCTGTGCGCGCTTCCGCCGTTCACATCCTGCCGCTGCTCGCCTGTCTGCGCTACAGCGGAACTTCGGCCTTCCCGCTCACCGCCTCATATGCGACGTGCCCACCCGGTGGAACTCCACCTTGCACATGCTGGAGAGACTGTGCGAGCAGCAGCAGGCCATAGTGGAGTTTCAGCTGCAGCACGCTCGCGTCAGTCGTACTGCCGAACAGCACCACTTCACCACCAATGATTGGGCCTCCATGCGAGACCTGTGTGCCCTGCTGCGCTGTTTTGAGTACTCCACCAACATGGCCAGTGGCGATGACACTGTTATCAGCGTTACAATACCACTTCTATGTCTCCTTGAGAAAACACTTAGGGCAATGATGTTAGAGGAGGTGGCCCAGGTGGAGGAGGAGGAGGAGGATGAGGGCTCGTTTCTAACACTTTCGGGCCAGTCTGTTCGAAGTGGCTCAGAGGGAGGTTTGTTTAAGCAGCAGAGGACAGGTTCACAAGTCGCCAGCCAAGGCACTGTACTGGAGGACGAGGAGGATGAGGAGGAGGAGGTGGAGGGGGACGAGGATGACGCAAGTTCACAGCGGGGTGGCAGCCCAGGCCCATCACTGGTGCGTGGCTGGGGGGATACGGTGGACGATGACGATACGCCTCCCACAGAGGACAGCTTGTCCTTACCCATGGGTAGCCTGGCCCACATGAGCGAATATATGCTCCAATGCCTGCGCAACGACAGCAGAGTTGCCCACGTTTTAACGTGTGCAGACTACTGGGTGGCCACCCTGCTGGATCCCCGGTATAAAGACAATGTGCCCACTTTAATTCCTGAACTGGAGCGCGACCGTAAGATGCGCGAGTACAAGCGCACGCTGATAGAGGCGCTCTTGAGAGCATTCCCACATGTCACAGGGGAACAGGTGGAAGGTGAAGGCAGAGGAGTGGCAAGAGGTCGCCAACGCAGCTGTGTCACGGCCAGCTCATCTGAGGGCAGGGTTAGCATGGCAGAAATGTGGAAAAGTTTTGTCTCCACGCCACAGCTATCTGCACCGACACCTGATACGGAACGTGTTAGCAGGAGGCAGCATTTCACTAACATGGTTGAACAGTATGTCTGCACACCCCTCCACATCCTGACGGATGGTTCGGCCCCATTCAACTACTGGGTTTCGAAATTGTCCACGTGGCCAGAGTTAGCATGTTATGCCTTGGAGGTGCTTTCCTGCCCGGCGGCCAGCGTTTTATCTGAACGCGTATTCAGCACGGCAGGGGGCGTCATTACTGACAAGCGCAGCCGCCTGTCCACAGCCAACGTGGACAAGCTGACCTTCATAAAGATGAACCAGGCATGGATCCCACAGGACCTGTCCCTCCCTTGTGCAGAGTAGTCCTTATTAACTGCCTAAAACATGTCTTGTTGTGCTACGGGCCACTTCTTTATTTGATACAAATTTTATGAAACCCACAGTTGAATGAAACTCTTCTCTGTCTGGGCGCCGGGGCCTAACCAGATGAAAGTGGCCGGTTAAACTAACGGGTGACATGAAGCCATAACCTCTGCCATGCTACCTCTGTCTTCTGTCTGGGTGCTGAGGCCTAAGTCAAATAAAGCGGTCTTCTGCTGTGCTGGGGGATATGAAGCTAATCTCTGACCTCTCTCCTCTGTCTGGGTCCAAAGGCCTAAATCACTGAAAGAGGCCTTCTCCTGTGGTGTGTGATATGATGCCAGAATATGTGCTGTGGGGCCTCTCTCCTCTTCCTGGGTGCAGGGGTCAAATAAACTAAATTGTGGCCTACTCCTGTGGTGGCTGATATGATGCCAGAATATGTGCTGTGGTGCCTCTCTCCTCTTCCTGGGTGCAGGGGTCAAAGTAACTAAATGGTGGCTTCTCCTGTGGTGGCTGATATGATGCCAGAATATGTGCTGTGGGGCCTCTCTCCTCTTCCTGGGTGCAGGGGTCAAAGTAACTCAATGGTGGCTTCTCCTGTGGTGGCTGATATGATGCCAGAATATGTGCTGTGGTGCCTCTCTCCTCTGTCTGGGTCCAAAGGCCTAAATCACTGAAAGAGGCCTTCTCCTGTGGTGTGTGATATGATGCCTGAATATGTGCTGTGGTGCCTCTCTCCTCTTCCTGGGTGCAGGGGTCAAAGTAACTCAATGGTGGCTTCTCCTGTGGTGGCTGATATGATGCCAGAATATGTGCTGTGGTGCCTCTCTCCTCTGTCTGGGTCCAAAGGCCTAAATCACTGAACGAGGCCTTCTCCTGTGGTGTGTGATATGATGCCTGAATATGTGCTGTGGTGCCTCTCTCCTCTTCCTGGGTGTGGGGGTCAAAGTAACTCAATGGTGGCTTCTCCTGTGGTGGCTGATATGATGCCAGAATATGTGCTATGGGGCCTCTCTCCTCTTCCTGGGTGCAGGGGTCAAAGTAACTCAATGGTGGCTTCTCCTGTGGTGGCTGATATGATGCCAGAATATGTGCTGTGGTGCCTCTCTCCTCTTCCTGGGTGCGGGGGTCAAAGTAACTCAATGGTGGCTTCTCCTGTGGTGGCTGATATGATGCCAGAATATGTGCTGTGGTGCCTCTCTCCTCTTCCTGGGTGCAGGGGTCAAAGTAACTAAATGGTGGCTTCTCCTGTGGTGGTTGATTTGATGCCTGATTCTCTGCTGTGAAACCTCTCTCCTCCATCTGGGTGTAGGGGTCAAAGTCTTTCAAAGTCGCCTTCTCCTGTGCTGATTGATATAAAGCTGATGGTTGTGCCATCTGACATGGTTGCCAGGGTCTGATTCAATGGGGGCCTACTCCTGTGGTGGGTGATCTAAATGCCTGATTCTCTGCTGTGAAACCTCTCTCCTCCGTCTGGGTGTAGGGGTCAAAGTCTTTCAAAGTCGCCTTCTCCTGTGCTGATTGATATGAAGCTGATGGTTGTGCCATCTGACATGGTTGCCGGGGTCCCATTAAATTGGGGCCTACTCCTGTGGTGGGTGATCTAAATGCCTGATTCTCTGCTTTGAAACCTCTCTCCTCCGTCCGGGTGTAGGGGTCAAAGTCTGTCAAAGTCGCCTTCTCCTGTGCTGATTGATATAAAGCTTATGCTTGTGCCATCTGACATGGTTGCCGGGGTCTGATTCAATGGTGGCCTACTCCTGTGGTGGGTGATCTAAATGCCTGATTCTCTGCTGTGTAACCTCTCTCCTCCGTCTGGGTGTAGGGGTCAAAGTAACTAAATGGTGGCCTACTCCTGTGGTGGGTGATATGATGCCTGGTTCTCTGCTGTGGGACCTCTCTCCTTTGTCTGGGTGCTGTGGTCAAAATAATAGTAAGTGACCTTCTCCATTGGTGGGTGACTTGAAGCCTGATTCTGTGCTATGGGACCTCACTCCAATTAATATTGTTTAATTTTTATTTATTTTATGTTAACTCATCATTTCCCTATCTACATTTTTTTGCAGGGGATTTAACTACATTTTGCTGCCTTTTGCAGCCCTCTAGCCCTTTCCGGGTGTGTTTTACAGCCTTTTTAGTGCCCAAAAGTTCGGGTCCCCATTGACTTCTATGGGGATTCGGGATGAAGTTCGGGTCGAGTTCGGATCCCGAACATTTTTCGAAAGTTCGGCCGAACTCGTCGAACCCGAACATCCAGGTGTTCGCTCAACTCTACTTATAACTGAATTGAGACGGAAGCAGAGCAAAACTCTCCCCAGGACTGGCTGTACTGAACCGTAAAGGCTCCGACAATCCTGTCAACTGGTTAGAGAGGACTTATGTCTATGCTCAACTTCCTTCTCAACGGACTGTTAGTATTATCCCTTCAAACTGTCACTTGCGTTCACTAGTTTTGGGTTAGCGGGTTTCCCCTCGCCAAAGTAGTGGGGCGTCTTACAGTTATCCAGGACACACACAATAAAGTTAGTACAGTTTTCACAGTATCATTTGCTGCTTACCTTCAGCATAAAAATTACTTAATGCTTCATAACATCATAAAATACAAGAGAGCATAAAGAAAGCGACAGATAAGAAGCGATAGAAATTGGCTGACAAGAAGAAGAAAAAACAGGGTGCAGACACTATTTGAATTCTTCCCAAAAGAATTGCTCTTTTAAATTCTTCCCTAAAGAATTTCTCTTTTAAATTCTTCCCTAAAGAATTTGTTAGACTTGGCCAGTAGTCTATTTATAGTCTATCTTGCCTAAAGATAGGTACTATTCCTTTCAGTGTGTCTGAAGTGGATTCAAAATAGAAGCAACAGCATGTTTTTGTTCGGAAAGCATCAGAATGTCCCCAGTCATTAAAGACAGGAATATTCTGTACTTACCCGAGATGCTGTATTGTTCTATCCCGGACAGAGCTCCCAGCTGAAAGAAATCTGCTTCTTAATGCACCCTGGTTCTTCCTTTGTTTGTCACAGACAGGTACCCGGAGAACTGGTCTCAATAAGGCCATCCTTCATATAAGATAGGGCCAGGGGCTATCCATAGTACTCAGTATATTGGGCAGACTAGATGGGCCAAATGGTTCTTATCTGCCGACACATTCTATGTTTCTATATACACACAGGCGTGTTTCTGAAACCGTTCTGCTTTAATTCTCTGAATTCAGCACCTTTATAGACATTCTTCCACACATATTGGAAACAGATGTGATTCACATATTCACTGTTGCTGGGCAGACTCTATTCCCTATATGGACATAAGGCTAATGTAAACATATTCTCCCTCTAGAATGATGTCACCCAGCATCCTGTCCCGCATACAGATCATATAGCTTATTCTATTTAACCCTTCATAAGCCACCTTAACATATATTGATATAACTTGGACAACCCCTTTAATGAAAGCTGTTATTGTAAGGTAATTACAGATCTTTTGGCAATCATTGACAGACTAACTCAGGTATACATGCCTAGCTCTAATAAACTAGCAAATAAAATAAAAATGACAGTTATACTTTAATCTTTGTGTCTTATGTTTCTCTTTTGCAAGTCTTAAAGGCGTTGGCCACATTATGTTATGGCACCTACTAATTAATATTGTTTTATTTTTGTGGGTCACTGAACCAACTAACACCACACCAAACACACTCACTCTCAGCCAGCTGCCTGCCCTGTTCAAACGGAGCTCCTATCCATGAATTGACTGTATATGGAATGTCACCATGCATCCTCCATTGAAATGCGGTGCGCTGAAATCCAGGCATGAGCATGTGCAGATGTTGGGCATGATGATGTGTTTGATCAAATACCCCTCCATCTACAGCTATTTTTGAACAGGAGTGCCATCCAAATGGGACAGAAGGCTAGCCAAGCAGAAAGTGTCAGAGCTTTGAGAAAACAGGCCCAAAAATAAAGGTATATTTGTAAGGGGCATATAATACCCATTAACATATTAACACTTGAAATGAAGAGGACAACACTTTTAACTACATTTTGGGATCCACAATAGGCATATACCTTGCAAGACAGGTCCATGGCTGCCATGGCAACCGCTCAGCACCCCACAAACATGTTATGTGGGGCCAGTGGTGTGAGAGTCCTCTCCCTTCCTCCTCTAACCACATACCATACAGTACAGACCAAAAGTTTGGACACACCTTCTCATTCAAAGAGTTTTCTTTATTTTCATGACTATGAAAATTGTAGATTCACACTGAAGGCATCAAAACTATGAATTAACACATGTGGAATTATATACATAACAAACAAGTGTGAAACAACTGAAAATATGTCATATTCTAGGTTCTTCAAAGTAGCCACCTTTTGCTTTGATTACTGCTTTGCACACTCTTGGCATTCTCTTGATGAGCTTCAAGAGGTAGTCCCCTGAAATAGTTTTCACTTCACAGGTGTGCCCTGTCAGGTTTAATAAGTGGGATTTCTTGCCTTATAAATAGGGTTGGGACCATCAGTTGCGTTGAGGAGAAGTCAGGCGGATACACAGCTGATAGTCCTACTGAATAGACTGTTAGAATTTGTATTATGGCAAGAAAAAAGCAGCTAAGTAAAGAAAAACGAGTGGTCATCATTACTTTAAGAAATGAAGGTCAGTCAGTCAGCCGAAAAATTGGGAAAACGTTGAAAGTAAGGGCTATTTGACCATGAAGGAGAGTGATGGGGTGCTGCGCCAGATGACCTGGCCTCCACAGTCATCGGACCTGAACCCAATCGAGATGGTTTGGGGTGAGCTGGACCGCAGAGTGAAGGCAAAAGGGCCAACAAGTGCTAAGCATCTCTGGGAACTCCTTCAAGACTGTTGGAAGACCATTTCGGGGGACTACCTCTTGAAGCTCATCAAAAAAATGCCAAGAGTGTGCAAAGCAGTAATCAAAGCAAAAGGTGGCTACTTTGAAGAACCTAGAATATGACATATTTTCAGTTGTTTCACACTTGTTTGTTATGTATATAATTCCACATGTGTTAATTCATAGTTGTGATGCCTTCATAGTCATGAAAATAAAGAAAACTCTTTGAATGAGAAGGTGTGTCCAAACTTTTGGTCTGTACTGTACATTTTGCACTCAGGATTAACTGCGGCATCTTAGGGGTTAAGCTGCTGGGATTAGAGCAGGGTGCCAGCTGTATAAGAGTCAGCACCCTCAAATGATGGCATGCGCACAGCTCATTAGCTGGCACCATCACTGCGAAATTGTAGTACATTGACTCATGGGAACTACCTTCCTGCCATAACATACTATTAAGGCCTCATGCACACGACCGTTTTTTTTTTGCGGTCCGCAAAAACGGGTTCCGTTTTTCCGTGATTCGTGACCGTTTTTTCGTCCGTGGGTCTTCCTTGATCTTTGGAGGATCCACGGACATGAAAAAAAAGTCGTTTTGGTGTCCGCCTGGCCGTGCGGAGCCAAACGGCTTCGTCCTGACTTACAATGCAAGTCAATGTGGACGGATCCGTTTGACTTTGACACAATATGGTGCATTTGCAAACGGATCCGTCCCCCATTGACTTTCAATGTAAAGTCAGGAGTTAATATACCATAGGATCGGAGTTTTCTCCAATCCGATGGTATATTTTAACTTGAAGCGTCCCCATCACCATGGGAACGCCTCTATGTTAGAATATACCATCGGATTTGAGTTACATCGTGAAACTCATATCCGACAGTATATTCTAACACAGAGGCGTTCCCATGGTGATGGGGACGCTTCAAGTTAGAATATACTACGAACTGTGTACATGACTGCCCCCTGCTGCCTAGCAGCACCCGATCTCTTACAGGGGGCTGTGATCAGCACAATTAACCCCTCAGGTGCTGCACCTGAAGGGGTTAATTGTGCGTATCATAGCCCCCTGTAAGAGATCAGGGGCTGCGAGGCAGCAGGGGGCAGACCCCCCTCCCTCCCCAGTTTGAATATCATTGGTCGCCAGTGTGCGGCCCCCCCGGCCCCCCCTCCCTCCATTGTATTATCATTGGTGGCCAGTTTGCGGCACCCCCCCGGCCCCCCCCTCCCTCCCTCTATTGTATTATCATTGGTGGCCAGTGTGCAGCCCCCCCCGGCCCCCCCTCCCTCCCCCTATTGTATTATCATTGGTGGCCAGTGTGCGCCCCCCCCCGCCCCCCCTCTATTGTATTAATATCATTAGTGGCCAGTGTGCGGCCTCCCCTCCCCCCCCCCCCTCGATCATTGGTGGCAGCGGAGAGTTCCGATCGGAGTCCCAGTTTAATCGCTGGGGCTCCGATCGGTAACCATGGCAACCAGGACGCTACTGCAGTCCTGGTTGCCATGGTTACTTAGCAATATTAGAAGCATCATACTTACCTGCTGCGCTGTCTGTGACCGGCCGGGAGCTCCTCCTACTGGTAAGTAACAGGTCTGTGTGGCGCATTGCTTAATGATCTGTCACTTACCAGTAGGAGGAGCTCCCGGCCGGTCACAGACAGCGCAGCAGGTAAGTATGATGCTTCTAATATTGCTAAGTAACCATGGCAACCAGGACTGCAGTAGCATCCTGGTTGCCATGGTTACCGATCGGAGCCCCAGCGATTAAACTGGGACTCCGATCAGAACTCTCCGCCGCCACCAATGATCGGGGGGGAGGGGGGGTGGAGAGGGGAGGCCGCACACTGTGCCACCAATGAAAATAATACAATAGAGGGAGGGAGGGGGTCTGCACACTGTGCCACCAATGAAAATAATACAATAGAGGGAGGGAGGGGGTCTGCACACTGTGCCACCAATGAAAATAATACAATAGAGGGAGGGAGGGGTACCGCACACTGTGCCACCAATGAAAATAATACAATAGAGGGAGGGGGGTCCGCACACTGTGTCACCAATGAAAATAATACAATAGAGGGAGGGAGGGGGGGCCGCACTGGCCACCAATGAAATTAAAACTGGGGAGGGAGGGGGGTCTGCCCCCTGCTGCCTGGCAGCCCCTGATCTCTTATAGGGGGCTATGATATGCACAATTAACCTCTCAGGTGCAGCACCTGAGGGGTTAATTGTGCGGATAACAGCCGCCTGTAAGAGATCGGGTGCTGCCAGGCAGCAGGGGGCAGTCATGTACACAGTTCGTAGTATATTCTAACTAGAAGCGTCCCCATCACTATGGGAACGCCTCTGTGTTAGAATATACTGTCGGATATGAGTTTTTACGAAGTGAAAACTCAGCTCTGAAAAAGCTTTTATGCAGACGGATCTTCGGATCCGTCTGTATGAAAGTAACCTATGGCCACGGATCACGGATGCGGATGCCAATCTTGTTTGCATCCGTGTTCTTTCACGGACCCATTGACTTAAATGGGTCCGTGAACCGTTGTCCGTCAAAAAAATAGGACAGGTCCTATTTTTTTGACGGACAGGAAACACGGATCACGGATGCGGCTGCAAAACGGTGCATTTTCCGATCGTGAAAAAAAACTGAAAACGGCACAACGGCCACGGATGCACACAACGGTCGTGTGCATGAGGCCTAAGGCACAGTCCAGGAAGGAGTTAAAGTTTTAAGTATATTAAAGAAATTTTCAAGGATTGTAAATTCATGTTGTACCCTTTGAGTAGGACATCCATGTATGATCAGTCATAGATGGAGAGAGTCGTGGTCAGTTCCTTTTTACACAGGGTGTTATTAGATGCCAGTAGCAGCGGCTAGTGGTGGAACCAATCAGCAGCCTCATACATCTTGTGAGTTCTGTGAAGTGGACAGCCTCTGTTAAACGAAGATGCAAAGGCAACTAGAATCTGGCAAGTGGAGTCAGCATATAGGGCTTTCTCACAATTAAGCCTCATGCACACGACCGTTGTTCTGGTCCACATCCGAGCCGCAGTTTTTGCGGACAAGAATAGGCATTTCTACAATGGGCCGCCTGTTCCGTTCCGCAAATTGCGGAAGGTACACGGGTGGCTTCTGTGTTTTGCAGATCCGCAATTTACGGACTGCAAAAAACGGAACGGTCGTGTGCATGACGCCTTACTGAAATACTGGACTTGAGGATGCTCACCAGCTATACTGCCCGGCCATGAGTAATAATAAAAGGATGCGTTTATAGCTCAGTGTCCAGTACTTCAGTATATGTGGACGGACTACCATCCACACCTTGATTACAATACAGCTGTAGAAGTACATGAACTTTGCTGGAGGCACGACGGTCAGATATCGCTCTCATGGACAGCAGTAACTGAGAGAATAATACGGCAGTCAATAGCACTAATCCAGTGTGTTTCCAACCTAACCTCTACCATTTCAATATATGTGGATAGATGTTGTAGTCTGCACAAAGCACGCTGAAGCACAGGTGTAGCCGTGTTGAATATACAAGTTTTGAGTCAACAACGGGACTCTATCCAGCATATCTGAAAAGGCATATACTTGAATTATATAAGCAGAACTCTGTTCACAAGGAATATTCCCTTTAACTTCACAGCCGCTTGTAGTTTTATTTTAATTTTTTTATTTAATTTTTTTTATTTTTGCTCCTTTTTTTTACTAGTAATGCGAGAGCTCCGCATTTAGGGACTTGGATCATTGAATGTATTAAAATTTATATATAAGGTTTTAATAATATCTGAATTGTATAGAATATTTATCAGACTTTTGTAGGTATTGGGGGGGATATAATAAAAGTCGCAAATAAATTAATGTGAGCCAGCCAATTTTATTTTGAAAGTGCTTTCTCGCAATTAATTCCACAGGTCATTCTTCAGTCCAGGAGGATCCTTATCTGGGAAAAGATGGCCCTGATATATCACTCCAGAATTCTTGCATCAAAAAGTCGCAGAAATTTAGCTTTTGTGACTTTTTGCACTTGCTTGTGCAAAATGTAAGCAATTACAAAAAAAATTGCGCCTTTGTTAAGTAATGTGAGTGGAAAAGTAGCTGTGGTTAGCTATGTTAATGAGTTTCACTCCAGATTTATCATTGAGACATTTTTTTTTTTTAAGTTGCAAAAAAGTCGCAATCTCACTCCAGGAGGAGGATTGAGAAGGAAAACTGGAGTAGCTTCTCTAGATAAAAGTAACATGAGACATTTGATAAATGTGGCATAAAGTACTCCAACGCAGACTGAAGCAAAACTGACTTTTCTTATCATAATAAATTCCCCCTAATGTGTGCATGGAAAAATGAATTTAGTGGTTCTTCAACTTTAAGAGTATTTACAACAGCTAGCAGACACCAAAAGTGGTACCTGGCATAGATCTGAGCTATATCATATTCCTAAAGTTTTTACATACACAGTGCATATACATCTGGTAACCAATAGTGATGTCCCGAACTATTCGCCGGCGAACAGTTCACGGCGAACATGACTTGTTCGCATTCGCCGCGGCGGGTGAACATATGCGATGTTCGGTCTGCTCCCTATACATAATCATAGAGCAAACTTTGACCCTGTACCTCACAGTCAGCAGACACATTCCAGCCAATCAGCAGCAGACCCTCCCTCCCAGACCCTCCCACCTCCTGGACAGCATCCATTTTAGATTAATTCGGAAGCTGCATTCTTAGTGAGAGGAGGGACAGTGTTGCTGTTGATGATTTAATAGGGAAAGCGTTAGCTAGGGCAGTGTTCTGTGTCCACAGACTCATCTGCTGTAAGGACAGCGTCCTGACAGCACCCCAAAAAGCCCTTTTCAGGGCTGGTACATCAGTCTGCTTTTTTTATATATATATATATATATATATAAAATGAAGAAAATTGGACTGCACTCCAGACGGTTTCTTTGGTAAAACAGGTAGTATTTATTCACACATGTGGTAGCAGCATAGGAGCGACGTTTCGGCTCAACATGAGCCTTTCTCAAGCATTGATACAAGTGCAAAAACAAGCATATATAAGTGAACCAATCAAATCCTTGGGAATATTAACATAATTGATACTTAATAAAAAACTGTGTAAAATTTTTCATATATTTATAAGGGAGACATCCCAGTGATCATGAATAAAGTGACTAGTGCAATCAGAGAAACAAGTGCATAATGCAGCTGACTATCATATAATAATACATAAAAATCCATAAATCCTGCCAGCTGTTCCTTATACATTCATTATGTTTAATGATATTTTAATTGTGCACATAAGTGAAAGGGGATATATTGATGAGCTAATACCTGGGGAATGATGCAGCCCACACATGCCATCGCGTTGTTGAGCGCGTCTCTGTGGAGGAAGTGCGCATGTCACGATCACATACAACTCACAAGTATGCGTTCGAGCAACATCACATGCTTCCAGTGATGTCGCTCTCAAATTACGTAGTAGACGCATGTTGATGACTCGTACTAAGCTGCGTCCGCTATCTGCAGGAAAAAGAGCGCATGCGCACTCACATCATTGAAGCTCGGAACCACCATTTTTGTATAGGGAGTTTGGCCAGTGTATATTTTCTGCTCAATTAGATGCCATGGAATTGCTCGATTCAATATATGGTCACAGTGGATGATTTCCACTAGTAGCAACAGAGAGGAGCGTCCCCACTTAGCCAAGATAGGAAACTCTCCCCTAACAGCAGCCCCAATGCTGTGTGCACGTCAGTACCACCAGCATCGCGGGCCGCATACAGGTTGCGGTTCGTGACCCAGAGGGTTCTCCTCATCTTATAAGCCAAAAACATGGACTAAAAGCAGTCAGAGTAGACAATCTACATATTGCCCTACCTTATATGTGATCGAGACAAGAGCACCACCCCCCAGAGAAAAGACGCAACAGTTTACATAATAAAGTGAGAGAGAATATTTTGTGGGCTCCTCATCCATAATCCAGGCTCATCATTGTTCTTTCATTTCTTTCCCCGAAATTCTAGTGAATCTGTAATGATACATAGAGTTAGTGATACAAGTGACACTCAAAAAAACCATTAACCTTGTTTTACTGATTTTTTGTTAGTATTTTTTATATAATAATATTATTTTTTCACAATTTGCATTTTTTATAAATTTTTTCAATGAACATGTCCCACGCAGGTAAAATACTCGACACAAAATCAACTGCATATGCCTCGGGCAAACTTTTTTCCTCATACACCTCCTCCATATCTATAATTAATGTTTAAACCATTAGGCTGTAAAGTATTAAGAGTTTGAATCCAATATGATTCCTTCTTTTTAAGTAACGATACACGATCACCTCCCCTACGGGGCATTTGTATTTGGTCAATAATCCAGCATCTCAAGTCTTTCTCACTATGTTGTTTAAGTGAGAAATGCCTTGGTACTGGAAGATCTGTCTGGCCCTTTCTAATAGTGAACCTATGATTGTTGAGCCTAGTTTTCAGATCGGTCGAAGTTTCCCCTACATACAGGAGATCATCTCCTGTATGTAGGGGAAACTTCGACCGATCTGAAAAGTCATTTCACACCACAAAGGCTGGAACGCAAGCCAGCCACCCATCCCTGCATAAGAAAGCGTGGCGGTGCATTGAAATAAGTTTTTGATTTAAAATTATTTTTTGTATCAGGACAAGTAGGTTGTCATGAGGAACAAGTAGATCGAGCCCCCGCTTTAGTCCTTCGACAAGTAGTTTTTTTTTAAATTTCCACACCCCTGCACTGTTATGGGGGATCTGCGGATGGCACTGTTATGAAGGATCTGCGGATGGCACTGTTATACAGGATCTGTGGATGGCACTGTTATACAGGATCTGTGGATGGCACTGTTATGGAGGATCTGTGGATGGCACTGTTATGGAGGATCTGTGGATGGCACTGTTATGAAGGATCTGTGGTTGGCACTGTTATGGGGGATCTGTAGATCACGCTGTTATGGAGGGGATCTATGGATGACAGTGTTATGGGGATCTGTGGATGGCACTGTTATGGGGATCTGTGGATGACACTGTTATGGGGATCTGTGGATGGCACTGTTATGGGGATCTGTGGATGACACTGTTATGGGGATCTGTGGATGGCACTGTTATGGGGATCTGTGGATGGCATTGTTATGGGGGATCTGTGGATGGCACTGTTATGGGGGATCTGTGGATGGCACTGTTATGGGGATCTGTGGATGACACTGTTATGGGGATCTGTGGATGGCACTGTTATGGGGATCTGTGGATGGCATTGTTATGGGGGATCTGTGGATGGCACTGTTATGGAGGATCTGTGGATGGCACTGTTATGGGGGATCTGTGGATGGCACTGTTATGGAGGATCTGTGGATGGCACTGTCATGGGGATCTGTAGATGGCACTGTTATAGGGATCTGTGGATGGCACTGTTATGGGGATCTGTGGTTGGCACTGTTATGGGGGACCTATGGATGATGCACTGTTATAGGGGATGTGTGCTATGACTGTACTCTGTACTCAGCCTCCGAGTCCTACCTGATACACAGCCCTGAACAGCCGGATGACAGCTCTGCACAAGCAGCAGCTAGCAGGCTGAAGGACCTTCCGTGATGTCATGATCATGTGATCAGTCACATGTGTGGGAGGAGTCAGGCTCCGGGCAATGTCCCTGCTGGAGCCTGCTGTTGGGGGCGGGGCCGGGGGATGGGCTCCTCTCTCTGTCAGTCCCTCTGTGTAATACTGCACCAGTCAAGGAGCCTCCTCGCTGTCGGCACGGCCGGCCGGCCGTGCAGCAGTCAAGGCTACCGGCCTAACGGGCCGTGCCAGTCCGGCCCTGTATGCGGGCTGCTGGGCCTATTTTCATGCAGGGGCCTGGAGCTGCAGCTCCATCCGCCCCTACGTTAATCCGGCCCTGAGGAGATGGCAGGGACAAGAAAGAACATACACCACAAACGTGGAATCACAAGATAGATGGTATTTAATAGGGTATAATATACCAGTATTAGGATGTATAAAAGATCTAGATCTGTTAATCAGACGGCAATTGACACAATGCAGGCACGGGAAACATCCAGTGCCCGATGGTGCCAGTGTGGTCTGTCTGACAACACATCTAGGTCCCACGTCTGCTCTGACTAGTTGATCTCTAATATTTTTGCACCTTCTATATGCACAAAGGGGAGGTGTCTTGAACTCTGGCACAACTTTTTTGCAGCCACTTAGCACAGGCCAATGTCGTTTTAAGATCTTATTTACATCATTACTGTACTCGGAATAGGTGGACACAAATGTAACTCTCCTGTCCCTCCTCTTGTTTTTGTTGCTAACCTGTAACAGAAGATCTCTATCTATAGCTAGTGCCTTATCTTTCTGTGCTTCCAGTAATCCACTGGGATACCCCCGTGCCTTGAATTTAGAAATCATTTCCGCAACGGTTTTATCAAGAATGTCCCCTTCAGTGACTATTCTCCTGGCCCTCAAAAACTGAGAGTATGGCAAATGTTTTACCATACTACGTGGGTGACAACTCTCATATCTCAGTGTTGTGTTCCTGTCCGTGGGTTTTATAAATAATTGCGTACTCAAAGAGCCATTGGACCAAATGACATTAGTGTCCAAAAATTGGACAGAAACATCCAAATGAGTGATAGTGAATTGTAGTTCCTCGTTTATACTGTTTAAATAGCGATGAAAATCTTCCAGTTGTTGCTTTGTTCCTGTCCAAATGAGGAAGACGTCGTCTATGTATCTCCACCACCCCTTAATGTATTGGGCATGGTGGGAGCCATAGACAACGTCTTCCTCAAATCGGCGCATATATATATTGGCGTACGTGGGGGCCACATTGGACCCCATCGCCACGCCTCGTTTTTGGACATAATAAGTGTCTTGAAAAAGAAAATAGTTGAACTCAAGAACAATAGTGAGGAGTCTAATGATAAAGAGACAGGCCTCAGGCGTCAATGTGGACATATCTAACATGCTCTGTACTGCAGGAATCCCTTTGTGATGTTCAATTGAGGTGTATAGAGATACAACATCAAAAGAGACCAAGATGATGGAATCAGTTTCCGCCAAATTGGTCTCCCTCAATTTGTTTAAAAAATCTGATGTGTCTCTAATATATGATTGTCCCCCGGTAGAAAAATCATGCAGAACCTTATCTAGGAAGATTGCAACGTGCCAAAATACTGAATCTGTCCCCGAAACAATGGGGCGCCCCGGTGGGTCCACCAAGGTTTTATGGACCTTGGGTAGTACATAGATCACCGGGGTGATGGGGTGAGGGACAATCAAATATTCAGAGAGTGTTTGATCTATGACACCTGCAGTCAAAGCATCAGAGACACATTGATCAATTAGTCGTGCAATTTGAAATTTGGGATCATGTGATACCATGTTGTACACCTTTATATCACCTAACTGTCTTAAAATCTCCTGGATATATTTAGCAGTATCCATTACCACGACCGAACCGCCTTTGTCGGCAGGTTTTATAGTTAACTCCTTGTCACTTTTCAATTCTGATAATGCGTAGGCCTCCGCTGCAGTGAGATTAGGGAATCTGAAGCCCTCAGACCGCGGGAGTGACCTCAGCGTCCCAATCTCCGATTTGACAGCCGAGGCATACGCATCAATGGCAGGTTCATTCAGTATTGGAGTAAACGAACTCGGGTTAAACAGGTTAAACATATGACATGAAAACTCACTCTGTCTTCTCATCTGCTCCTCACTGGTTCCTTGGAACCATACCTTGAGTTTCAAAGAACGGAAAAAATGATTCAAGTCAGACTCCAGATCTAGCCAATTCACCTGTGAGTTGGGACAGAAGGATAGACCTTTGGACAAAACGGTTAATTGTGCAATATTAGAGATCAACTAGTCAGAGCAGACGTGGGACCTAGATGTGTTGTCAGACAGACCACACTGGCACCATTGGGCACTGGATGTTTCCCGTGCCTGCATTGTGTCAATTGTCGTCTGATTAACAGATCTAGATCTTTTATACATCCTAATACTGGTATATCATACCCTATTAAATACCATCTATCTTGTGATTCCACGTTTGTGGTGTATGTTCTTTCTTGTCCCTGCCATCTCCTGTATGTAGGGGAAAATTCGACCGATCTGAAAACTAGGCTCAACAATCATAGGTTCACTATTAGAAAGGGCCGGACAGATCTTCCAGTACCAAGGCATTTCTCACTTAAACAACATAGTGAGAAAGACTTGAGATGCTGGATTATTGACCAAATACAAATGCCCCGTAGGGGAGGTGATCGTGTATCGTTACTTAAAAAGAAGGAATCATATTGGATTCAAACTCTTAATACTTTACAGCCTAATGGTTTAAACATTGATTATAGATATGGAGGAGGTGTATGAGGAAAAAAGTTTGCCCGAGGCATATGCTGTTGATTTTGTGTCGAGTATTTTACCTGCGTGGGACATGTTCATTGAAAAAATTTATAAAAAATGCAAATTGTGAAAAAATAATATTATTATTTAAAAAATACTAACAAAAAATCTGTAAAACAAGGTTAATGGTTTTTTTGAGTGTCACTTGTATCACTAACTCTATGTATCATTACAGATTCACTAGAATTTCGGGGAAAGAAATGAAAGAACAATGATGAGCCTGGATTATGGATGAGGAGCCCACAAAATATTCTCTCTCACTTTATTATGTAAACTGTTGCGTCTTTTCTCTGGGGGTGGTGCTCTTGTCTCGATCACATATAAGTGTCACGGAACCATGAACCAGACGTACAACAAGAGATAAGTGAAAATAAGAAGGCTTTATTGAAAATAAAGCTGTAAAGCAAAAGTCCAAACGGATGGTGAAACCGAGCAGAGTCTTTGCGAAGCCAGAGGTCAGGAACCAGAAGGGTAGTCAGACGAAGCCAGGATCAGGAACCAGCAGGGTAGTCAGACGAAGCCAGGATCAGGAACCAGCAGGGTAGTCAGACGAAGCCAGGATCAGGAACCAGCAGGGTAGTCAGACGAAGCCAGGATCAGGAACCAAAAGCAGCAGCAGTCTTAGAAGCATGTGAACACAAGAGGACCAAGCAAGGAACTGAAGCCACAGACCTCCCATATATATGAGCTAGGCATCCAGCTCCTCCCAGGGGAAGGAGGAGCCGCAGGGTGGAAGGCTACAAGAAACCCAGAAACCAAGATGGCCGCCAGCACATGTCAAACGAAGGAGAGCAGCAAGCAGGTAAGACCATGACAGTACCTCCCCCTCAAGGGCCCCTCCTCCGCGGAGCACAAAACGGTTTCTGAGGGAAGCGTGCGTGGAAGGCTCGGAGCAAGGCAGGAGCATGGACATCTGCGGAGGGAACCCAGGAACGCTCCTCTGGACCATAACCACGCCAATGGACCAAAAACTGCAACCGACCGCGGACCAGGCGTGAGTCCAGGATATTGCTCACCTCATATTCCTCACGATTGCCCACTTGGACCGGACGAGGCCGAGGAACCGAGGAAGTGAAACGATTACACACCAGTGGCTTCAACAGGGAGACATGAAACACGTTGGAGATCCGCATGCCAGGAGGAAGCGCAAGGGCATAGGCTACCGGGTTTACCCTGCGAAGCACTCGGAAGGGACCAACAAAGCGAGGCGCCAGCTTGGGAGTGGGCCCTCGAAGGTTGAGGTTGCGGGTGGACAACCATACACGGTCTCCGACCTGGTAGGAAGGAGCAGGCGCTCGTCTGCGATCAGCCTGGAGTCTCTGGCGCTGCGCAGAGACCTCAAGGGACTTCTGGATCTGTACCCAAGAAGCACGTAGGACGGAAAGGTGATCCTCCACAGCCGGAATATCCTGGGGAGAGAATACCTCCGGTAACACGGCAGGTTGGAACCCATAATTGGCCATGAAGGGAGACGTCCCAGAGGAAGAGTTCACCGCCGTGTTCCTGGCAAACTCAGCCCAAGGCAGGAGGTCAACCCAATTGTCTTGGTGATCGGAGACATAGCAACGAAGGAATTGCTCCAAGGCCTGATTGGATCGTTCTGCGGCCCCATTGGACTGAGGGTGGTAGGCCGAGGAGAAGGAGAGATGAATCCCCAACTGGGAGCAAAAGGCGCGCCAGAACCTGGACACAAACTGACTCCCCCGATCCGACACAATCTCCTTAGGCAAACCGTGAAACCGGAAGACCTCCCTGGCAAAAATCGTGGCCAACTCTTGTGCAGAGGGTAACTTCTTGAGAGGAACACAGTGGCACATTTTGGAAAACCGATCCACAATCATGAGAATGACCGTATGGCCTCGGGATGCAGGGAGGTCCACAATGAAATCCATCCCCAGGTGTGACCATGGGCGCTCCCCGGTGGCTATGGGTTGCAGAAGGCCCAACGGAAGGTGCCGAGGGGACTTACTCTGGGCACAAACGGAGCATGCCGCTACATATGCGGCGATGTCGGAACGTAGGGAAGGCCACCAGAACAGACGTGAAACAGCCCAGGACAGCTGATTCTTTCCAGGATGCCCCGCGGTCTTGGAGTTATGGTAGGTTCGCAACAACCGAGTGCGCAACTCCTCAGGCACAAAACATCTGCCGTTGGGTCTCCCAGAGGGAGCACCAGATTGAGCCGCCAAAATCTGCTCACCCAGGGGAGAGGTCAGGCTGGTGCGAATGGCGGCCAGGATCTGATTCGGAGGTATGACCGAAGTCGGAATCGACTCCTCCCTGGACATCTCGGAGTACTGCCGTGATAAGGCATCCGCCCTGATGTTCTTGGAACCGGGTAGGTAGGAGACCACGTAATTAAAACGTGACAAGAACAGAGCCCATCTGGCCTGACGTGGTGTCAATCTCTTGGCCTCAGAAAGGTAGGTCAGATTCTTGTGGTCCGTCAGGATGAGAACCGGAACCACCGAACCCTCGAGCAAGTGCCTCCATTCTTTAAGGGCCTGCACGATGGCCAATAACTCCCTGTCACCAATCTGATAGTTGCACTCCGCGGAAGACAGTTTCCGGGAGTAAAACCCACAAGGAAGCAGAGGACCCTCTGGTGTTCTACGCTGAGACAGAAGGGCGCCTACTCCCGTCTCAGACGCGTCCACCTCGAGGACAAAGGGCAACCCAGGGTTGGGATGCGACAGAATCGGAGCCGACACAAAGGCGGACTTTAGGGCCTCAAAAGCTTGGATGGCCTCGAGCGGCCAGACCTGGGAATTACTGCCCTTCCTGGTCAGATCCGTGAGAGGCTTGGCCAGCATGGAAAAGTCCCTGATGAACTTCCGATAATAATTGGCGAAGCCCAAAAAGCGCTGCAGGGAACGAAGACCACTGGGCTGGGGCCACTGTAAGACAGCCGAAACCTTCTCAGGATCCATGGAGAACCCCTCAGCGGAAATGATGTAACCTAAGAAGGTTACCTGGGATCGGTGAAATTCGCATTTCTCAAGCTTACCGAACAGCTTGTTCTCTCGTAACCGTTGCAACACTCGTCTGACATCCAGAATGTGGGCCTCCATGGATTCAGAATATACCAAGATGTCATCCAAATAGACTACCACACACTGCTGCAACAGGTCACGGAAAACATCGTTGATGAATTCCTGAAAGACTGCGGGCGCATTGCACAACCCAAAGGGCATAACCAAGGATTCGTAATGACCGGTCCTGGTGTTAAACGCGGTCTTCCACTCATCGCCCGCCTTGATCCTTACCAGGTTATATGCCGCCCTCAGGTCGAGTTTGGTAAAGACCGTGGCCCCTTTAAGGCGATCGAACAGCTCGGAAATCAAGGGTATCGGGTAAGCGTTCTTGATCGTGATGCGATTGAGACCCCTGTAATCGATGCAAGGCCTCAACTCACCGCCCTTCTTTTTCACAAAGAAAAATCCAGCCCCTGCCGGGGACGAAGATTTGCGAATGTGTCCGCGTGAAAGCGCCTCCCTCACGTACTCCTCCATGGCCTCATTCTCCGCTACCGACAGTGGATAGACTTTGCCACGAGGAGGAACGGCACCAGATTGTAACTCTATGGCACAATCGTATGGGCGGTGCGGAGGTAGGGCAACCGCGCGCACCTTATCGAATACATCCCGGTACTCCTCGTATTCAGGAGGCAACAGAGAGTCCGAGGAAGTACACAGCAACTTGACAGACCCATGGATGCAACTAGCCCCACACTGCGGTGACCACGAGAGGATCTCGACCGATCTCCAATCGAAAGTCGGATTATGCTTCTGGAGCCAGGGGTACCCCAAGACCACCGAGTAGTGTGGAGACGAAATAACCTGGAGGCAGACCGACTCTCTGTGAACGGCACCAATGGCTATCCCCACTGGAAGGGTCTCATGAGTCACGTGTGGCGGCAGAAGGGGTCTGCCGTCTATCGCCTCAAGAGCCACCAGCACCAGAGTCCACCAACGCCTGGGTCGTCACCGAGCCCCCGACCCAGGAGAGGACAACAGTGATCAGTGGTTTGTCAACACGGGAAACCGGGGACGAGGAGACTCCACCCAAGATCTGCCCCCGACAGGATCTCAGGGTACGAGCGTTTCCCGGACGGTTCGGACATGCCAACCGAAAATGCCCACCGAGACCACAGTACATGCATCGGCCCTCGCGTCTCCGGAGTGCCCTCTCCCCCTCGGACAGGCGAGCAAACCCCAGCTGCATGGGTTCACCCCCAGACAAGTCATCCCCAGGAGGCGTGGGAGGAGAGGGAGGCACGGGTGGGACAGCAAACGTAGGCACCAATCTGTTAGAAGACCTCCGCAGGTTCTCCTTAAAGGAAGGTCTCTCCCTGAGTCTGGTGTCAATCAAAATCAGGAAAGAAATAAGAGACTCGAGCTCAACTGGTAGGTCCTTAGCTGCAACCTCATCCTTCAAGGCATCCGAGAGACCATGAGAGAAAGCAGCGACCAGAGCCTCATTATTCCAGCCCACCTCTGCTGCCAGGGTACGAAACTCAATGGCGTATTCAGCTACGGATCGTGAACCCTGTCTGATGGACATAAGGAGCTTCGCAGCAGAGGCAGCACGAGCTGGCACATCGAATACCTTCCGAAGAGAAGCAACAAAACCGGAAAACTCGGCAACCACCGGATTGTTGTTCTCCCATAAAGGGCTGGCCCAGGCCAAGGCCTTGTCCGAGAGCAGCGAGATCAAGAAGCCCACCTTTGATCTCTCAGTAGGAAAGGCATGTGGCAGCAACTCGAAATAAATGCCCACCTGGTTAAGGAAACCTCGGCACTGAGTTGGCTCTCCCCCAAAGCGCTGTGGAAGAGGGGCAGAACCGGTCATACCCCGAAACACCGCAGGCGCAACAACAGGTGTCGGGGTAGACTCTGGCGCAACAACCGGAGCGGCAGTAGGAGCGAGCCCAGGAGCGACAACCGACCCATCGGCAACGGAAGCGAAATGAGCCGTGCGTTCAAGCAGGGTTTGCAACGCCACAGCGAACCGACCCAACAGGTGATCCTGCTGATCAAGTCTGGCAACCAGCGTGGGTAGCAAGGATGGCCCTGTACCGTCAGAATTCATGGCTTGGTCCTAATGTCACGGAACCATGAACCAGACGTACAACAAGAGATAAGTGAAAATAAGAAGGCTTTATTGAAAATAAAGCTGTAAAGCAAAAGTCCAAACGGATGGTGAAACCGAGCAGAGTCTTTGCGAAGCCAGAGGTCAGGAACCAGAAGGGTTAGTCAGACGAAGCCAGGATCAGGAACCAGCAGGGTAGTCAGACGAAGCCAGGATCAGGAACCAGCAGGGTAGTCAGACGAAGCCAGGATCAGGAACCAGCAGGGTAGTCAGACGAAGCCAGGATCAGGAACCAGAAGCAGCAGCAGTCTTAGAAGCATGTGAACACAAGAGGACCAAGCAAGGAACTGAAGCCACAGGCCTCCTATATATATGAGCTAGGCATCCAGCTCCTCCCAGGGGAAGGAGGAGCCGCAGGGTGGAAGGCTACAAGAAACCCAGAAACCAAGATGGCCGCCAGCACATGTCAAACGAAGGAGAGCAGCAAGCAGGTAAGACCATGACAATAAGGTAGGGCAATATGTAGATTGTCTACTCTGACTGCTTTTAGTCCATGTTTTTGGCTTATAAGATGAGGAGAACCCTCTGGGTCACGAACCGCAACCTGTATGCGGCCCGCGATGCTGGTGGTACTGACGTGCACACAGCATTGGGGCTGCTGTTAGGGGAGAGTTTCCTATCTTGGAAAAGTGGGGACGCTCCTCTCTGTTGCTACTAGTGGAAATCATCCATTGTGACCATATATTGAATCGAGCAATTCCATGGCATCTAATTGAGCAGAAAATATACACTGGCCAAACTCCCTATGCAAAAATGGTGGTTCCGAGCTTCAATGATGTGAGTGCGCATGCGCTCTTTTTCCTGCAGATAGCGGACGCAGCTTAGTACGAGTCATCAACGTGCGTCTACTATGTAATTTGAGAGCGACATCACTGGAAGCATGTGATGTTGCTCGGACGCATACTTGTGAGTTGTATGTGATCGTGACATGCGCACTTCCTCCACAGAGACGCGCTCAACAACGCGATGGCATGTGTGGGCTGCATCATTCCCCAGGTATTAGCTCATCAATATATCCCCTTTCACTTATGTGCACAATTAAAATATCATTAAACATAATGAATGTATAAGGAACAGCTGGCAGGATTTATGGATTTTTATGTATTATTATATGATAGTCAGCTGCATTATGCACTTGTTTCTCTGATTGCACTAGTCACTTTATTCATGATCACTGGGATGTCTCCCTTATAAATATATGAAAAATTTTACACAGTTTTTTATTAAGTATCAATTATGTTAATATTCCCAAGGATTTGATTGGTTCACTTATATATGCTTGTTTTTGCACTTGTATCAATGCTTGAGAAAGGCTCATGTTGAGCCGAAACGTCGCTCCTATGCTCCTACCACATGTGTGAATAAATACTACCTGTTTTACCAAAGAAACCGTCTGGAGTGCAGTTTAATTTTCTTCATTATCTTCAAGTGGGTAAGATCCAGTTACCGTACTTGGACCCTGCACCCGCCTGCAATTTTCTCCAAGGTGGTGCTGCCAGTAGCTTTTTTCTTGTATATATATATACAGTGGGATGCGAAAGTTTGGGCAACCTTGTTAATCGTCATGATTTTCCTGTATAAATCATTGGTTGTTCCGATAAAAAATGTCAGTTAAATATATCATATAGGAGACACACACAGTGATATTTGAGAAGTTAAATGAAGTTTATTGGATTTACAGAAAGTGTGCTATAATTGTTTAAACAAAATTAGGCAGGTGCATACATTTGGGCACTGTTGTCATTTTATTGATTCCAAAACCTTTAGAACTAATTATTGGAACTCAAATTGGCTTGGTAAGCTCAGTGACCCCTGACCTACATACACAGGTGAATCCAATTATGAGAAAGAGTATTTAAGGGGGTTAATTGTAAGTTTCCCTCCTCTTTTAATTTTCTCTGAAGAGTAGCAACATGGGGGTCTCAAAACAACTCTCAAATGACCTGAAGACAAAGATTGTTCACCATCAAGGATACAGAAAGCTGTCTCAGAGATTTCAGCTGTCTGTTTCCACAGTTAGGAACATATTGAGGAAATGGAAGACCACAGGCTCAGTTCAAGTTAAGGCTCGAAGTGGCAGACCAAGAAAAATCTCGGATAGACAGAAGCGACAAATGGTGAGAACAGTCAGAGTCAACCCACAGACCAGCACCAAAGACCTACAACATCATCTTGCTGCAGATGGAGTCACTGTGCATCGTTCAACCATTCGGCGCACTCTACACAAGGAGATGCTGTATGCGAGAGTGATGCAGAGGAAGCCTTTTCTCCACCCACAGCACAAAAAGTGCCGCTTGAGGTGGGCTAAAGCACATTTGGACAAGCCAGCTTAATTTTGGAATAAGGTGCTGTGGACTGATGAAACTAAAATTGAGTTATTTGGCCATAACAAGGGGCGTTATGCATGGAGGAAAAAGAACACAGCATTCCAAGAAAAACACCTGCTACCTACAGTAAAATATGGTGGTGGTTCCATCATGCTGTGGGGCTGTGTGGCCAGTGCAGGGACTGGGAATCTTGTCAAAGTTGAGGGACGCATGGATTCCACTCAGTATCAGCAGATTCTGGAGACCAATGTCCAGGAATCAGTGACAAAGCTGAAGCTCCGCCGGGGCTGGATCTTTTAACAAGACAACGACCCTAAACACTGCTCAAAACCACTAAGGCATTTATGCTGAGGAACAAGTACAATGTTCTGGAATGGCCATCTCAGTCCCCAGACCTGAATATAATTGAAAATCTGTGGTGTGACTTAAAGAGAGCTGTCCATGCTCGGAAGCCATCAAACCTGAATGAACTAAAGATGTTTTGTAAAGAGGAATGGTCCAAAATACCTTCAACCAGAATCCAGACTCTCATTGGAACCTACAGGAAGCGTTTAGAGGCTGTAATTTCTGCAAAAGGAGGATCTACTAAATATTGATTTCATTTCTTTTTTGTGGTGCCCAAATTTATGCACCTGCCTAATTTTGTTTAAACAATTATAGCACACTTTCTGTAAATCCAATAAACTTCATTTCACTTCTCAAATATCACTGTGTGTGTCTCCTATATGATATATTTAACTGACATTTTTTATCGTAACAACCAACGATTTATACAGGAAAATCATGACGATTAACAAGGTTGCCCAAACTTTCGCATCCCACTGTATATATATATATATATATATATATTGCAGTTGCCTGCCCGTGTGTGAGAGGCTGCAGGCCCACAGACTGTACTGTGTGCACACCACTCATATAAGGTGTCACAGACAGTACCTTGCAGATAAAAAAAAGTCAATTTATTATAATTTTTTTAATATAATCGCAGTTGCCAGACAGTGAGAGGCTGCAGGCTCACAGACTGTACTGTGTGCACACCATTCATACAGGGTGTCACAATAACTTGCAGATAAAACTAAAGTCAATGTATTTTTTCTCTGTAATAAATATTATCGCAGTTGCAAGCCAGTGAGTGTCTGGCCCACAGACTGTACTGTGGCCACTGGCCAGGCCACCACTCATACCGTTACAGGGTGTCACAATACCTTGCAGATAAAACTAAAGTCAATTTATTTTTTTCTCTGTAATAAATATAATCGCAGTTGCAAGCCAGTGAGTGTCTGGCCCACACAGACTGTACTGTGGCCACTGGCCAGGCCACCACTAATACCGTTACAGGGTGTCACAATACCTTGCAGATAAAACTAAAGTCAATTTATTTTTTTCTCTGTAATAAATATAATCGCAGTTGCAAGCCAGTGAGTGTCTGGCCCACACAGACTGTACTGTGGCCACTGGCCAGGCCACCACTCATACAATTACAGGGAGGGAGCCAGCGTTTTTTTAACCATCTCCCCGTTCGAAAAATCAATTCAATAAATGGACCCCAGATTGGGGACGTAACAGGGATTAAACTGATGGGAAGAGAACTACAGAAAATAACACTCTTATCGGGTGTGAGAGTAAATTGCACGGCGCAGACGCAGTGACCGTGGATTCAAACAAAGGGGAGGGAGCCAGCGTTTTTTTTAACCATCTCCCCGTTCAATAAATGGACCCCAGATTGGGGACGTAACAGGTAGAGTTGAGCGAACACCTGGATGTTCGGGTTCGAGAAGTTCGGCCGAACTTCCCGGAAATGTTCAGGTTCGGGATCCGAACCCGACCCGAACTTCGTCCCGAACCCGAACCTCATTGAAGTCAATGGGGATACAAACTTTTCGGCACTAAAAAGGCTGTAAAACAGCCCAGGAAAGAGCTAGAGGGCTGCAAAAGGCAGCAACATGTAGGTATATCCCCTGCAAACAAATGTGGATAGGGAAATGAATTAAAATAAAAATAAAAATTAACCAATATCAATTGGACAGAGGTCCCATAGCAGAGAATCTGGCTTCACGTCAGCAGAGAATCAGTCTCTTCATGCCATAGCAGAGAATCAGTCTTCATGTCATAGCAGAGAATCAGGCTTCACGTCACCCACCACTGGAACAGGCCACTGTCACACATTTAGGCCCTGGCACCCAGACAGAGGAGAGAGGTCCCGTAACAGAGAATCTGGCTTCATGTCAGCACAGAATCAGTCTTCATGTCATAGCAGAGAATCAGGCTTCACGTCACCCACCACTGGAACAGGCCACTGTCACATATTTAGGCCCAGGCACCCAGGCAGAGGAGAGAGGTCCCGTAACAGAGAATCTGGCTTCATGTCAGCACAGAATCAGTCTTCATGTCATAGCAGGGAATCAGGCTTCACGTCACCCACCACTGGAACAGGCCACTGTCACATATTTAGGCCCCGGCACACAGACAGAGGAGAGAGGTTCCGTAACAGAGAATCTGGCTTCATATCAGCACAGAATCAGTCTTCATGTTATAGCAGAGAATCAGGCTTCACGTCACCCACCATTGGAACAGGCCACTGTCACATATTTAGGCCCCGGCACCCAGACAGAGGAGAGGTTCATTCAACTTTGGGTTGCCCCGCAATATAATGGTAAAATGAAAATAAAAATAGGATTGAATGAGGAAGTGCCCTGGAGTACAATAATATATTGTTAAGGGGAGGTAGTTAATGTCTAATCTGCACAAGGGATGGACAGGTCCTGTGGGATCCATGCCTGGTTCATTTTTATGAACGTCAGCTTGTCCACATTGGCTGTAGACAGGCGGCTGCGTTTGTCTGTAATGACGCCCCCTGCCGTGCTGAATACACGTTCAGACAAAACGCTGGCCGCCGGGCAGGCCAGCACCTCCAAGGCATAAAAGGCTAGCTCTGGCCACGTGGACAATTTGGAGACCCAGAAGTTGAATGGGGCCGAACCATCAGTCAGTACGTGGAGGGGTGTGCACAGGTACTGTTCCACCATCTTATTGAAATGTTGCCTCCTGCTAACACGTTCCGTATCAGGTGGTGGTGCAGTTAGCTGTGGCGTGGTGACAAAACTTTTCCACATCTCTGCCATGCTAACCCTGCCCTCAGAGGAGCTAGCCGTGACACAGCTGCGTTGGCGACCTCTTGCTCCTCCTCTGCCTTCGCCTTGGGCTTCCACTTGTTCCCCTGTGACATTTGGGAATGCTCTCAGTAGCTCGTCTACCAACGTGCGCTTGTACTCGCGCATCTTACTATCACGCTCCAGTGCATGAAGTAAGGTGGGCACATTGTCTTTGTACCGTGTATCCAGCAGGGTGGCAACCCAGTAGTCCGCACACGTTAAAATGTGGGCAACTCTGCTGTCGTTGCGCAGGCACTGCAGCATGTAGTCGCTCATGTGTGCCAGGCTGCCCAGAGGTAAGGACAAGCTGTCCTCTGTGGGAGGCGTATCGTCATCGTCCTGCGTTTCCCCCCAGCCACGCACCAGTGATGGGCCCGAGCTGCGTTGGGTGCCAGCCCGCTGTGAACCTGCTTCATCCTCATCCTCCTCCTCATCCTCGTCCTCCAGTAGTGGGCCCTGTCTGGCCACATTTGTACCTGGCCTCTGCTATTGCAAAAAAACTCCCTCTGAGTCACTTCGAAGAGACTGGCCTGAAAGTGCTAAAAATGACCCCTCTTCCTCCTGGGCCACCTCCTCTTCCATCATCGCCCTAAGTGTTTTCTCAAGGAGACATAGAAGTGGTATTGTAACGCTGATAACGGCGTCATCGCCACTGGCCATGTTGGTGGAGTACTCGAAACAGCGCAACAGGGCACACAGGTCTCGCATGGAGGCCCAGTCATTAGTGGTGAAGTGGGGCTGATCCGCAGTGCGACTGACCCGTGCGTGCTGCAGCTGAAACTCCACTATGGCCTGCTGCTGCTCGCACAGTCTGTCCAGCATGTGCAAGGTGGAGTTCCACCTGGTGGGCACGTCGCATATGAGGCGGTGAGCGGGAAGGCCGAAGTTACGCTGTAGTGCAGACAGGCGAGCAGCGGCAGGGTGTGAACGCCGGAAGCGCGAACAGACGGCCCGCACTTTATGCAGCAGCTCTGATATGTCGGGGTAGTTGCGAATGAACTTCTGCACCACCAAATTCAGCACATGCGCTAGGCAAGGGATGTGCGTCAAATCGGCTAGTCCCAGAGCTGCAACGAGATTTCGCCCATTATCGCACACCACCAGGCCGGGCTTGAGGCTCACCGGCAGCAACCACTCGTCGGTCTGTTGTTCTATACCCCGCCACAACTCCTGTGCGGTGTGGGGCCTGTCCCCCAAACATATGAGTTTCAGAACGGCCTGCTGACGTTTACCCCGGGCTGTGCTGAAGTTGGTGGTGAAGGTGTGTGGCTGACTGGATGAGCAGGTGGAAGAAGAGGAGGAGGAAGCTGAGTAGGAGGAGGAGGAGACAGGAGGCAAAGAATGTTGCCCTGCGATCCTTGGCGGCGGAAGTACGTGCGCCAAACAGCTCTCCGCCTGGGGCCCAGCCGCCACTACATTTACCCAGTGTGCAGTTAGGGAGATATAGCGTCCCTGGCCGTGCTTACTGGTCCACGTATCTGTGGTTAGGTGGACCTTGCCACAGATGGCGTTGCGCAGTGCACACTTGATTTTATCGGATACTTGGTTGTGCAGGGAAGGCACGGCTCTCTTTGAGAAGTAGTGCCGGCTGGGAACAACATACTGTGGGACAGCAAGCGACATGAGCTGTTTGAAGCTGTCTGTCTCCACCAGCCTAAATGACAGCATTTCATAGGCCAGTAGTTTAGAAATGCTGGCATTCAGGGCCAGGGATCGAGGGTGGCTAGGTGGGAATTTACGCTTTCTCTCAAATGTTTGTGAGATGGAGAGCTGAACACTGCCGTGTGACATGGTTGAGATGCTTGGTGACGCAGGTGGTGGTGTTGGTGGTACATCCCATGTTTGCTGGGCGGCAAGTGCCAACGTCCCTCCAGAGGCGGAGGAAGAGGCCGAGGCGGCGGCAGCAGCAGAAGAGACCGAGGCGGCAGCAGCAGAAGAGGTAGCAGGGGGAGCCTGAGTGACTTCCTTGTTTTTAAGGTGTTTACTCCACTGCAGTTCATGCTTTGCATGCAGGTGCCTGGTCATGCAGGTTGTGCTAAGGTTCAGAACGTTAATGCCTCGCTTCAGGCTCTGATGGCACAGCGTGCAAACCACTCGGGTCTTGTCGTCTGCACATTGTTTGAAGAAGTGCCATGCCAGGGAACTCCTTGAAGCTGCCTTTGGGGTGCTCGGTCCCAGATGGCGGCGGTCAGTAGCAGGCGGAGTCTCTTGGCGGCGGGTGTTCTGATTTTGCCCACTGCTCCCTCTTTGTCTTTTGCTACGCTGTTGGCTCGGTCTCACCACTGCCTCTTCCTCCGAACTGTGAAAGTCAGTGGCACGACCTTCATTCCATGTGGGGTCTAGGACCTCATCGTCACCTGCATCGTCTTCCACCCAGTCTTGATCCCTGACCTCCTGTTCAGTCTGCACACTGCAGAAAGACGCAGCAGTTGGCACCTGTGTTTCATCATCATCAGAGACGTGCTGAGGTGGTATTCCCATGTCCTCATCATCAGGAAACATAAGTGGTTGTGCGTTAGTGCATTCTATCTCTTCCACCCCTGGGGAAGGGCTAGGTGGATGCCCTTGGGAAACCCTGGCAGCAGAGTCTTCAAACAGCATAAGAGACTGCTGCATAACTTGAGGCTCAGACAGTTTCCCTGATATGCATGGGGGTGATGTGACAGACTGATGTGCTTGGTTTTCATGCGCCATCTGTGCGCTTTCTGCAGAAGACTGGGTGGGAGATAATGTGAACGTGCTGGATGCACTGTCGGCCACCCAATTGACTAATGCCTGTACCTGCTCAGGCCTTACCATCCTTAGAACGGCATTGGGCCCCACCAAATATCCCTGTAAATTCTGGCGGCTACTGGGACCTGAGGTAGTTGGTACACTAGGACGTGTGGCTGTGGCAGAACGTCCACGTCCTCTCCCAGCACCAGAGGGTCCACTAACACCACCACGACCATGTCCACGTCCGCGTCCCTTACTAGATGTTTTCCTCATTGTTACCGTTCGCCACAATAAGAAAAATATTATTCGGGCCAATGTATTGAATTAAAATTCAGGCCTTTTTTTACAGACACCTAACACTGTCTATTTAGGTACCGTATTACACTAATACAGGCACACCAGTAATGACAGATTTAGCTGAATATAAATATGAGGCCTATTTTTTAGGCGCTGTGTGACAGGTATACGTTTAATCACAGAATCAGACTTGTATCGTTTGCAGCGTTCGGGTGTCCGCCTGGCCGTGCGGAGGCGAGCGGATCCGTCCACACTTACAATGTAAGTCAATGGGGACGGATCCGCTTGAAGATGACACAATATGGCTCAATCTTCAAGCGGATCCGTTCCCTATTGACTTTCAATGTAAAGTCTGAACGGATCCGCTCAGACAACTTTCACACAAAATTTTCGAAGTTTTAATGCAGACGCATCCGTTCTGAACGGATGCGAACGCCTGCATTATCGGAGCGGATCCGTCTGATGAAACATCAGACGGATCCGCTCCGAACGCTAGTGTGAAAGTAGCCTAAAACAGTACTGATTTGGAGGAATATAAATGTGAGGCCTATTTTTTAGGTGCTGTGTGACAGGTATATGTTTAATCACAGAATTAGACTTGTATCTGCACTGTAGCGTGTGTGTTAAGTTTTTCAGAATGACCCTATCAGCACCTTGAATCTAATATACCCTTTTAGGGATAGGTTTAAAGTAGGCCTGATACAGCAGAAACCACTAATTTTGAGAATGGCAAATTTGGGAATTATTTTTCAACCCAGAACAAAAACTGTGCTTTTACGGTCACTAAAAATAACTTGACCAGCTAAAACAGTACTGATTTGGAGGAATATAAATGTGAGGCCTATTTTTTAGGCGCTGTGTGACAGGTATACGTTTAATCACAGAATTAGACTTGTATCTGCACTGTAGCGTGTGTGTTAAGTTTTTCAGAATGACCCTATCAGCACCTTGAATCTAATATACCCTTTTAGGGATAGATTTAAAGTAGGCCTCATACAGCAGAAACCACTAATTTTGAGAATTGCAAATTTGGGAATTGTTTTTCAACCCAGAACAAAAACTGTGCTTTTACGGTCACTAAAAATAACTTGACCAGCTAAAACAGTACAGATTTGGAGGAATATAAATGTGAGGCCTATTTTTTAGGCGCTGTATGACAGGCTCAACTTGCCCCTGATGTAGTATATGGCCAAAAAATAACCACACTATTGATGGTTAAATGCACTTGGGTGACACAGACTCAGCCTGCACCTGATGTAGTATATGGCCAAAAAATAACCACACTATCGATGGTTAAATGCACTTGGGTGACACAGGCAGGGCCGCTGATAGAAATCATGGGGCCCCGTACAGCATACATGACGGGGCCCCCTTCAGCTCCACCCCCTGATCCCTCCTTCAGCCACACCCCTGGCCCCGCCCTTGGCCCCTCCCCAGACGCCGCCTTGAAACAACATGCAGATTTGTCTACAAGTGATATTTATGGCGCTGGGGGGTCGTCTGTGAATGGCGCTGTTATGGAGGGGATCTGTGAATGGCACTGTTATGGAGGGGATCTGTGAATGGCACTTTTATGGAGGGGATCTGTGGATGGCACTGTTATGGAGGGGATCTGTGGATGGCACTGTTATGGAGGGGATCTGTGGATGGCACTGTTATGGAGGGGATCTGTGGATGGCACTGTTATGGAGGGGATCTGTGGATGGCACTGTTATGGAGGGGATCTGTGGATGGCACTGTTATGGAGAGGATCTGTGGATGGCACTGTTATGGAGGGGATCTGTGGATGGCACTGTTATGGGGGGATCTGTGGATGGCACTGTTATGGGGGGATCTGTGGATGGCACTGTTATAGAGGGGGATCTGTGGATGACACATACCGTATATAGCATCTTATGCTATGTGTCATCCACAGATACCCCTCCATAACAGTGCCATTCACAGATACCCTCCATAACAGTGCCATCCACAGATCCCCCCCATAACAGTCATCCACAGATCCCCCCATAACAGTGTCATCCACAGATCCCCCCCATAACAGTGTCATCCACAGATCCCCCTCCATAATGGTGCCATCCACAGATCCCCCCCATAAGTGTCATCCACAGACCCCCCGGCCCCCCCCCATAAGTGTCATCCACATGACAGACCCCCCCCCCCCATAACAGTGCCATCCACGGATCCCCCGCCCTCCCTATAACAGTGCCGTCATGACGTCATCCATATAGATCCCCCCCCGCCACTCACAGTAGTATACATTAATAAATCGGTGCAGCCGTGCAGGCTGCAGACAGTAACTTTAATTTTAGCACAGGCACAGCGCTCATCTCTTTACTAAAATACTACCTTACATTCAGCTCCTGCCTCCTCCCTCCACCCTCCAGTAACAAGTGCGGGCGGCAGCGCTCACTCACTGACGTCAAGCGCCTGCGCCGCCTAGTGGGAGGAGCAGGCGTGTGACGTCAGTGAGTGAGCGCCGCCCCCACACTGCCTGCTGTTACTGGAGCCAGCCCACTGACAGCAAAAAAATTAAAATGGCTCGGGAGTCGGCAGCCCGGGCCCCCCTGCCAGCCGGGCCCGGTACAACTGGGCCAGCTGTACTGGCCTATCAGCGGCCCTGGACACAGGCTCAGCCTGCACCTGATGTAGTATATGGCCAAAAAATAACCACACTATTGATGGTTAAATGCACTTGATGAATGCTTGACCCTGATGTAGGATATAGCAAAAAATAACCACATTATTGATGGTTAAATGCACTTGGTGGTAGCTTGTGCTGGCGCACCACAAGCCACAAAATGGCCGCCGATCACCCCAGAAAAAAGTGACTGAAAAACACTCTGGGCAGCCTAAAAACAATGAGCAATTGAATAGCAGCAGTTCAATGATCCACAGCTGTAGATCGATCACTGAATGAAGTCTTTTGGAGGAGTTAATCGCTGCCTAATCTCGCCCTAACGTCGCAGCTGCAACCTCTCCCTACACTTGTATCAGCAGAGTGACGTGCAGCGCTACGTGACCCAAGCTTAAATAGAGGCTGGGTCACATGCTGCACTGGCCAATCACAGCCATGCCAATAGTAGGCAAGGCTGTGATGGCCTCTTGGGGCAAGTAGTATGATGCTTGTTGATTGGCTGCTTTGCAGCCTTTCAAAAAGCGCCAAGAAAGCGCCGAACACCGAACCCGAATCCGGACTTTTACGAAAATGTTCAGGTTCGGGTCCGTGTCACGGACACCCCAAAATTCGGTACGAACCCGAACTATACAGTTCGGGTTCGCTCATCCCTAGTCACAATGCTGCACAATACAAATCCACTGTAATATGTTTTCTATGTTAGAAAGTATATTATAAGTGTATTACACCCCTATGTACTGCACACCTATCAATAGTACACCTATACCAGTCCTTAAAAGGACTTTTATGGACCTATTAGCTAGCGATTTGTGTCCCTAACAGTCTGTCCCTGCTCCACACAGCAACCTCTCCCTACACTGACAAAAGACAGAATGTGAAATGGCAGCCAGATCAGGTCTATTTATAAGGTAGGGGGTATGTCCATGTGCTGAAACTTTTCAATTGGATGTAAAAGAATATGTCGGGCACGAATATCGCCATATGTTCGCATGTTCGGCGAATCGCGAACGAGCAAAGTTCGCCGCGAACCGACCGCCGGGTGAACCGCAAGGCCATCTCTATTCAGGAATTCCTGGATAGTTGGCAACACTGTCCTATAGCTCAGACCCCACGAGGCCTGACTGCAATATCTCTATAGGAGAAAGAATCAGTGGTAAAATATATTAACCCATTAACCCTTTAAGGACCCATGACGTAGCTGTACGTCATGGGTCCGATCCCTAAACATGGTGCCCGTTAGCCGGGGGGTTTCTGCTATTTTAAATAGCAGAGACCCGCGGCACATGTATGCGATCAACCTGTTACCTTGCGCTAATTGTCCAAAGCCTCAAGCAGGCTTCAGAGTCAATTAGATATATATATATCAATACAGGCCACTAGGTGGCAGCCTTGTATTGATATAGTGGAAATGAAGTCTTCAATGATGGCAATTTAGCCATCACTGAATACTATGGGCAATCGGATGATTGCCAGTTATTGTCACCAAAGTTGACTTTAAAAAAGTTTTAAAAAAAAGTTAAAAAAAGTTTTTACAAATATAAAAAAAATAAAAAAACCTAAAAGTTCAAATCACCCCCCTTTCCTTAAAATAAAAATTGAAATACTTAACCAATAAAAAACGAAACATCATGGGCATCGCCGCGTGCGAAAATGCCCATACTATTAAAATATAAAAATAATAATGGTATACGGCAAATGGCGTAGCAGGAAAAAATATAAAAACAGCCAATTTGCCATTTTTTGTCACTTCAACTACCCATTAATTTTTTTATAAAAAGTGATCAAAAAGTCACACACACACCTTAAATTGGTATCACTGAAAAGATCAGATCGTCCCTCAAAAAATGAGCCCTCACACAGCCCAGTACACATAGCTACAAAAAAATTATAGGGGTCATCATATGGTTTTAATTTTATTTTCAAGCATTAAAACACAAGAAAAATTATACAAGTAGGGTATCGTTGGAACCGTACTGACCTGGAGAATGAAGATAACAGGTAAATTTTACTAAATGGTGTACAGTGAAAAAAAAACTTTATCAGAATTGCGTTTTTTCCCAATTCTACCCCATTTAAAAAAATGTTTTGCTCTCTACTACATGGTATGCAACCGTAAATGGTGCCATTAGAAAGTACAACTTGTCCCTGCAAAAAATAAGCCCTCATAAGGCTATGCGAATGGAAACACTTTTGGAACCCACAGTGTATGGATAATTTAGAGTCATTGAGTTTCTTCATAACTTTGACATGCCTATTCGCAAAAAAGAAAAACAATACATAACAGCATTCCATTCAACATTGTTACCCAGAGTCATGCTTTGACATTAAACACATAAACCCAAAGTCTACAGATGCAGGACCACAGAATGCACTTGCAAACTGTTCTTATTATGTAGTGATATGTAATATTATTTAATATGTTAATGTCTTGTAATGTAACATATCAGTATTAGTGTTGATCGAGCACCAAAGTGCTCAAGTGCTCGAGTAGAACACCTCGGGATGTTCACATGAAAATGTCAGAAATTGATGGAAACACCACTGAAATGGTTCAGGAACAGCATGGGAAGGAATGTCTGGATGCATCTTGGACTCCCAGGTTGCTGCTGGGAACGATGTTGTCCGAGTAGTACGCTAATTTTACAGACTGACAATATTACGCACAAAACCGAAGATAAAATCGATTTTATAGGAAAAATTGTTAGGAAACATTCTTTCCTGTATATTTACTTGTATATAAAGTGAAAGTGCTACCAAAAATTACAAGGAAGAGGCACTCCGATACAACCTGTATATCACATAAACGAGGGCCTAATTCATATTGTGGTACACTAGTTCAGGTAGTGGGACTCCTACACTCATAAAGCCTATGCACTAAGTGAAAGGGCTGCCAAAAATTACAAGGAACCGGCACTGCCTCTGCAAGCCTGTTGCAGTGCTGCGGATCCCTCCCCCTATGTACTGCTGTCCTCGCTCGGCTTGCGACCTTCCCAGGTTGGGTCAGTGATTTCATCGTCCACCACCTTCTCTTCCACTTCCTCACTCTGGTCATCCTCCTGACTTGTTGACCTAACAACAACCTCACTTATTGACAACTGTGTCTCATCCTCATCATCAACCTCTTGAAACACTAATTGCCATTGACTTATTGGCAACTGTGTCTCATCATTATCATCAACCTTGTGGAACACAAATTGCCATTCCCCACCGTCATCTTCTTCTGACTGTGGATGCTCAAGAGTTTGGGCATCGGTGCACAAGATCTCCTCATGTTCCTCTTCAAGCGGGCTTGGCGAGAGGCCCAAATCAAGGAATGGCGATGAAAAGAGCTCCTCGGAATATCCAAGTGTGGGATCACTTGTTTGGCAAGACTCTCCATGGCATGGTGGAAATAAAAAGGATCAGGGTGAGGATTCTGTTAACCAGACTGTTGGCTACTGAGACTGGACTTTGTGGAAGACAGGGTGGTGCTTAACCGACAAGAAGCATTATCTGCTGCAATCCAACCGACCACCTGGTCGCACTGGTCTGACTTTGAGAGTGATGTCCTGCTCCGCCCTGCAAACTGGGACATGAAGCTAGGTATCGTGGATGAGTGTGTTTCTTGTGTTCTGGCATCAGGCACAGTTTCACCACGCCCAGGGCCACAGCCTCTGCATGCACCATCAGAGTTCCGTTTTTTCCCAATTCTACCCCATTTAAAAAAATGTTTTGCTCTCTACTACATGGTATGCAACCGTAAACGGTGCCATTAGAATGTACAACTTGTCCCTGCAAAAAATAAGCCCTCATAAGGCTATGTGAATGGAAAAATAAAAAAGTTAGGACTATGGGAAGGCGGGGAGTGAAAAACAAAAACGCTAAAATACGCAAAAATGGAAAATCCCAGGGTCCTTAAGGGGTTGAAGAGAAACTCAACTAACAAAATGTTATGTTGGATCCTTGTATGGATTTATCAGTCACTTTGTATACAATAAGTAAATGTGACAAAAATCTCATGTAAAGCGTATTCTGTTTTCTGGAAACACTTTTGGAACCCACAGTGTATGGATAATTTAGAGTCATTGAGTTTCTTCATAACTTTGACATGCCTATTCGCAAAAAAGAAAAACAATACATAACAGCATTCCATTCAACATTGTTACCCAGAGTCATGCTTTGACATTAAACACATAAACCCAAAGTCTACAGATGCAGTACCCCAGAATGTACTTGCAAACTGTTCTTATTATGTAGTGATATGTAATATTATTTAATCTGTTAATGTCTTGTAATGTAACATATCAGTATTAGTGTTGATCGAGCACCAAAGTGCTCGGGTGCTCGAGTAGAACACCTCGGGATGTTCACATAAAAATGTCAGAAATTGATGGAAACACCACTGAAATGGTTCAGGAACAGCATGGGAAGGAATGTCTGGATGCATCTTGGACTCCCAGGTTGCTGCTGGGAACGATGTTGTCCGAGTAGTACGCCAATTTTACAGACTGACAATATTACCCACAAAACCGAAGATAAAATCGATTTTAGAGGAAAAATTGTTAGGAAACATTCTTTCCTGTATATTTACTTGTATATAAAGTGAAAGTGCTACCAAAAATTACAAGGAAGAGGCACTCCGATACAACCTGTATATCACATAAACGAGGGCCTAATTCATATTGTGGTACAATAGTTCAGGTAGTGGGACTCCTACACTCATAAAGCCTATGCACTAAGTGAAAGAGCTGCCAAAAATTACAAGGAACCGGCACTGCCTCTGCAAGCCTGTTGCAGTGCTGCGGATCCCTCCCCCTATGTACTGCTGTCCTCGCTCGGCTTGCCACCTTCCCAGGTTGGGTCAGTGATTTCATCGTCCACCACCTTCTCTTCCACTTCCTCACTCTGGTCATTCTCCTGACTTGTTGACCTAACAACAACCTCACTTATTGACAACTGTGTCTCATCCTCATCATCAACCTCTTGAGACACTAATTGCCATTGACTTATTGGCAACTGTGTCTCCTCATTATCATCCACCTCGTGAAACACAAATTGCCGTTCCCCACCGTCATCTTCTTCTGACTGTGGATGCTCAAGAGTTTGGGCATCAGTGCACAAGATCTCCTCATGTTCCTCTTCAAGTGGGCTTGGCGAGAGGCCCAAATCAAGGAATGGCGATGAAAAGAGCTCCTCGGAATATCCAAGTGTGGGATCACTTGTTTGGCAAGACTCTCCATGGCATGGTGGAAATAAAAAGGATCAGGGTGAGGATTCTGTTAACCAGACTGTTGGCTACTGAGACTGGACTTTGTGGAAGACAGGGTGGTGCTTAACCGACTAGAAGCATTATCTGCTGCAATCCAACCGACCACCTGGTCGCACTGGTCTGACTTTGAGAGTGGTGTCCTGCTCCGCCCTGCAAACTGGGACATGAAGCTAGGTATCGTGGATGAGTGTGTTTCTTGTGTTCTGGCATCAGGCACAGTTTCACTGCGCCCAGGGCCACAGCCTCTGCATGCACCATCAGAATTCTGTTTTTTCCCAATTCTACCCCATTTAAAAAAATGTTTTGCTCTCTACTACATGGTATGCAACCGTAAATGGTGCCATTAGAAAGTACAACTTGTCCCTGCAAAAAATAAGCCCTCATAAGGTATGTGAATGGAAAAATAAAAAAGTTAAGACTATGGGAAGGCGGGGAGTGAAAAACGAAAACGCTAAAATACGCAAAAATGGAAAATCCCAGGGTCCTTAAGGGGTTGAAGAGAAACTCAACTAACAAAATGTTATGTTGGATCCTTGTATGGATTTATCAGTCACTTTGTCTGTATACAATAAGTAAATGTGACAAAAATCTCATGTAAAGTGTATTCTGTTTTCTGGAAACACTTTTGGAACCCACAGTGTATGGATAATTTAGAGTCATTGAGTTTCTTCATAACTTTGACATGCCTATTCCCAAAAAAGAAAAACAATACATAACAGCATTCCATTCAACATTGTTACCCAGAGTCATGCTTTGACATTAAACACATAAACCCAAAGTCTACAGATGCAGTACCCCAGAATGCACTTGCAAACTGTTCTTATTATGTAGTGATATGTAATATTATTTTATATGTTAATGTCTTTTAATGTAACATATCAGTATTAGTGTTGATCGAGCACCAAAGTGCTCAAGTGCTCGAGTAGAACACCTCGGGATGTTCACATGAAAATGTCAGAAATTGATGGAAACACCACTGAAATGGTTCAGGAACAGCATGGGAAGGAATGTCTGGATGCATCTTGGACTCCCAGGTTGCTGCTGGGAACGATGTTGTCCGAGTAGTACGCCAATTTTACAGACTGACAATATTACCCACAAAACCGAAGATACAATCGATTTTATAGGAAAAATTGTTAGGAAACATTCTTTCCTGTATATTTACTTGTATATAAAGTGAAAGTGCTACCAAAAATTACAAGGAAGAGGCACTCCGATACAACCTGTATATCACATAAACGAGGGCCTAATTCATATTGTGGTACAATAGTTCAGGTAGTGGGACTCCTACACTCATAAAGCCTATGCACTAAGTGAAAGGGCTGCCAAAAATTACAAGGAATCGGCACTACCTCTGCAAGCCTGTTGCAGTGCTGCGGATCCCTCCCCCTATGTACTGCTGTCCTCGCTCGGCTTGCCACCTTCCCAGGTTGGGTCAGTGATTTCATCGTCCACCACCTTCTCTTCCACTTCCTCACTCTGGTCATCCTCCTGACTTGTTGACCTAACAACAAGCTCACTTATTGACAACTGTGTCTCATCCTCATCATCAACCTCTTGAAACACTAATTGCCATTGACTTATTGGCAACTGTGTCTCCTCATTATCATCCACCTCGTGAAACACAAATTGCCGTTCCCCACCGTCATCTTCTTCTGATTGTGGATGCTCAAGAGTTTGGGCATCAGTGCACAAGATCTCCTCATGTTCCTCTTCAAGTGGGCTTGGCGAGAGGCCCAAATCAAGGAATGGCGATGAAAAGAGCTCCTCGGAATATCCAAGTGTGGGATCACTTGTTTGGCAAGACTCTCCATGGCATGGTGGAAATAAAAAGGATCAGGGTGAGGATTCTGTTAACCAGACTGTTGGCTACTGAGACTGGACTTTGTGGAAGACAGGGTGGTGCTTAACCGACTAGAAGCATTATCTGCTGCAATCCAACCGACCACCTGGTCGCACTGGTCTGACTTTGAGAGTGGTGTCCTGCTCCGCCCTGCAAACTGGGACATGAAGCTAGGTATCGTGGATGAGTGTGTTTCTTGTGTTCTGGCATCAGGCACAGTTTCACTGCGCCCAGGGCCACAGCCTCTGCATGCACCATCAGAATTCTGTTTTTTCCCAATTCTACCCCATTTAAAAAAATGTTTTGCTCTCTACTACATGGTATGCAACCGTAAATGGTGCCATTAGAAAGTACAACTTGTCCCTGCAAAAAATAAGCCCTCATAAGGTATGTGAATGGAAAAATAAAAAAGTTAAGACTATGGGAAGGCGGGGAGTGAAAAACGAAAACGCTAAAATACGCAAAAATGGAAAATCCCAGGGTCCTTAAGGGGTTGAAGAGAAACTCAACTAACAAAATGTTATGTTGGATCCTTGTATGGATTTATCAGTCACTTTGTCTGTATACAATAAGTAAATGTGACAAAAATCTCATGTAAAGTGTATTCTGTTTTCTGGAAACACTTTTGGAACCCACAGTGTATGGATAATTTAGAGTCATTGAGTTTCTTCATAACTTTGACATGCCTATTCCCAAAAAAGAAAAACAATACATAACAGCATTCCATTCAACATTGTTACCCAGAGTCATGCTTTGACATTAAACACATAAACCCAAAGTCTACAGATGCAGTACCCCAGAATGTACTTGCAAACTGTTCTTATTATGTAGTGATATGTAATATTATTTTATATGTTAATGTCTTTTAATGTAACATATCAGTATTAGTGTTGATCGAGCACCAAAGTGCTCAAGTGCTCGAGTAGAACACCTCGGGATGTTCACATGAAAATGTCAGAAATTGATGGAAACACCACTGAAATGGTTCAGGAACAGCATGGGAAGGAATATCTGGATGCATCTTGGACTCCCAGGTTGCTGCTGGGAACGATGTTGTCCGAGTAGTACGCCAATTTTACAGACTGACAATATTACCCACAAAACCGAAGATACAATCGATTTTATAGGAAAAATTGTTAGGAAACATTCTTTCCTGTATATTTACTTGTATATAAAGTGAAAGTGCTACCAAAAATTACAAGGAAGAGGCACTCCGATACAACCTGTATATCACATAAACGAGGGCCTAATTCATATTGTGGTACAATAGTTCAGGTAGTGGGACTCCTACACTCATAAAGCCTATACACTAAGTGAAAGGGCTGCCAAAAATTACAAGGAACCGGCACTATCTCTGCAAGCCTGTTGCAGTGCTGCGGATCCCTCCCCCTATGTACTGCTGTCCTCGCTCGGCTTGCCACCTTCCCAGGTTGGGTCAGTGATTTCATCGTCCACCACCTTCTCTTCCACTTCCTCACTCTGGTCATCCTCCTGACTTGTTGACCTAACAACAAGCTCACTTATTGACAACTGTGTCTCATCCTCATCATCAACCTCTTGAAACACTAATTGCCATTGACTTATTGGCAACTGTGTCTCCTCATTATCATCCACCTCGTGAAACACAAATTGCCGTTCCCCACAGTCATCTTCTTCTGACTGTGGATGCTCAAGAGTTTGGGCATCGGTGCACAAGATCTCCTCATGTTCCTCTTCAAGCGGGCTTGGCGAGAGGCCCAAATCAAGGAATGGCGATGAAAAGAGCTCCTCGGAATATCCAAGTGTGGGATCACTTGTTTGGCAAGACTCTCCATGGCATGGTGGAAATAAAAAGGATCAGGGTGAGGATTCTGTTAACCAGACTGTTGGCTACTGAGACTGGACTTTGTGGGAGACAGGGTGGTGCTTAACCAACTAGAAGCATTATCTGCTGCAATCCAACCGACGACCTGGTCGCACTGGTCTGACTTTGAGTGTGGTGTCCTGCTCCGCCCTGCAAACTGGGACATGAAGCTAGGTATCGTGGATGAGTGTGTTTCTTGTGTTCTGGCATCAGGCACAGTTTCACCGCGCCCAGGGCCACAGCCTCTGCATGCACCATCAGAATTCAGTTTTTTTCCCAATTCTACCCCATTTAAAAAAATGTTTTGCTCTCTACTACATGGTATGCAACCGTAAATGGTGCCATTAGAAAGTACAACTTGTCCCTGCAAAAAATAAGCCCTCATAAGGCTATGTGAATGGAAAAATAAAAAAGTTAGGACTATGGGAAGGCGGGGAGTGAAAAACAAAAACGCTAAAATACGCAAAAATGGAAAATCCCAGGGTCCTTAAGGGGTTGAAGAGAAACTCAACTAACAAAATGTTATGTTGGATCCTTGTATGGATTTATCAGTCACTTTGTCTGTATACAATAAGTAAATGTGACAAAAATCTCATGTAAAGCGTATTCTGTTTTCTGGAAACACTTTTGGAACCCACAGTGTATGGATAATTTAGAGTCATTGGGCCAGATTTATCATTAGCTCAGGTCAGAATAATGGAGTGAAAAAGTCCCAAAAAAAGTCCCAAACGCTAAAACTGCGCACAAATTTGCGACTTTTTTCTGCTCTGCACTATGCTCGCCAGTTTTCTGTAAGTGGGTGTGTTTTCTTATGTAAATGAATCTCTAGACAGATTTACTATTGGGACTATTTAAAAAGTCGCAAAAAAGTCACAATTTCACTCCAGTGAGGACCATGCTTATCTTATGAGACTTTTTAATAGAACATGCGACTTTTTCATAAAAACTTGCGACTTTTTCGTAAAGATGTGCGACTTTTGTAAAGCTGCTTACTGACGGATAAACTGCTACCGTCAAACCACATTTATTACAGTCTTAAAGGGGCGATCATAAATCTGACTTGGCTAAAACTGACTTTAGCCATATGTGAAAGTGGAGTGAGCTGTCAGAGTAATGATAAATCTGGCCCATTGAGTTTCTTCATAACTTTGACATGCCTATTCGCAAAAAAGAAAAACAATACAAAACAGCATTCCATTCAACATTGTTACCCAGAGTCATGCTTTGACATTAAACACATAAACCAAAAGTCTACAGATGCAGTACCCCAGAATGCACTTGCAAACTGTTCTTATTATGTAGTGATATGTAATATTATTTAATATGTTAATGTCTTTTAATGTAACATATCAGTATTAGTGTTGATCGAGCACCAAAGTGCTCAAGTGCTCGAGTAGAACACCTCGGGATGTTCACATGAAAATGTCAGAAATTGATGGAAACACCACTGAAATGGTTCAGGAACAGCATGGGAAGGAATGTCTGGATGCATCTTGGACTCCCAGGTTGCTGCTGGGAACGATGTTGTCCGAGTAGTACGCCAATTTTACAGACTGACAATATTACGCACAAAACCGAAGATAAAATCGATTTTATAGGAAAAATTGTTAGGAAACATTCTTTCCTGTATATTTACTTGTATATAAAGTGAAAGTGCTACCAAAAATTACAAGGAAGAGGCACTCCGATACAACCTGTATATCACATAAACGAGGGCCTAATTCATATTGTGGTACAATAGTTCAGGTAGTGGGACTCCTACACTCATAAAGCCTATGCACTAAGTGAAAGGGCTGCCAAAAATTACAAGGAACCGGCACTACCTCTGCAAGCCTGTTGCAGTGCTGCGGATCCCTCCCCCTATGTACTGCTGTCCTCGCTCGGCTTGCCACCTTCCCAGGTTGGGTCAGTGATTTCATCGTCCACCACCTTCTCTTCAACTTCCTCACTCTGGTCATCCTCCTGACTTGTTGACCTAACAACAACCTCACTTATTGACAACTGTGTCTCATCCTCATCATCAACCTCTTGAGACACTAATTGCCATTGACTTATTGGCAACTGTGTCTCCTCATTATCATCCACCTCGTGAAACACAAATTGCCGTTCCCCACCGTCATCTTCTTCTGACTGTGGATGCTCAAGAGTTTGGGCATCGGTGCACAAGATCTCCTCATGGTCCTCTTCAAGCGGGCTTGGCGAGAGGCCCAAATCAAGGAATGGCAATGAAAAGAGCTCCTCAGAATATCCAAGTGTGGGATCACTTGTTTGGCAAGACTCTCCATGGCATGGTGGAAATAAAAAGGATCAGGGTGAGGATTCTGTTAACCAGACTGTTGGCTACTGAGACTGGACTTTGTGGAAGACAGGGTGGTGCTTAACCGACTAGAAGCATTATCTGCTGCAATCAAACCGACCACCTGGTCGCACTGGTCTGACTTTGAGAGTGGTGTCCTGCTCCGCCCTGCAAACTGGGACATGAAGCTAGGTATCGTGGATGAGTGTGTTTCTTGTGTTCTGGCATCAGGCACAGTTTCACCGCGCCCAGGGCCACAGCCTCTGCATGCACCATCAGCAGCACGGCCACTTCACCGATCCTTATTGCTCGCCTTCTGCATATTAAATGGTATATATGCTTGCAAGTATGTAACACATACACTAGCGCAGGTTTTGTAAGCGTATGCAAAATAAATTAAACTGAATGTCACTGATGTTTAGGAGGTGCAAACGTTATACAGGAGATGTAGCGCAGGTAATGTTGCTGTTACAAGCGGCTAATAAAAAATCACAGGGAATGTCACAGCTATTTGAGATGTGCAAACGTTATACAGGAGATGTAGTGCAGGTAATATCGCTGCCACCAGCAGCGAAAACATTTTACTGAATGTCACTGATATTTATGATGCGCAAACGTTATACAGGAAATGTAGCGCAGGTAATGTCTAACAATTACACGCAATTTAGCGCAGGTTGCGCTAATAATATATATTGCTGCCAGATACAGTGGCGTTGCAAGGGGGGTGCGGGGGGTGCGGACCGCACCGGGTGACACCATTGATGGCGGTGACACCAGCAGGGCCGGCACGAACCATTTGTATTGCCGTCCTCAGGAGAGGGAAGGCACTATGATACTGGGACATGGGGGGGAGGCATGTGATACTGGCACTTTTGGGGGGGGAGATGGCATGGCACTATGATACTGGCACATGTGGGGGGAGGAGAGAGGCACTTCATACTGGCACATTGGGGGGTAGATGGCACTATGATACTGGGACATGTGGGGGGGAGGAGAGAGGCACTTCATACTGGCACATTGGGGGGATGGGAGATGGCACTATGATACTGGGACATGTGGGGGGGAGGAGAGAGGCATTTGATACTGGCACATGATGGGGGGGCATCTATGGGGACACTTACTGGCACATTATTGGGGGGCATTATGGGGGACACTAGGCCGGCAGCCTATCAGAGGCCGGACACTGAGGGGCATCTACAGGGGCACTATATATGGGGCATTTTATACTGGTACATTATGGGGGGCACTAGCAGGAAGAAGGGGGAAAGGAGCACTATGAGGGAATTCACTGGGGGCACTATATAGGGGTATTTTATACTGGGACATTATGGAGGCACTATGGGGACATTAGCTCAACTTGGGGCATTACAAGGGGGTATTTTTTGCACTGTCACATTAAAAGGAGAATTATTTCTACTAGGGGGGGGAGGGGGCATTATGGTGGGCTTTATTACTCCCACATGGTATGACCCCCTAGTAGCAGCACCAGCCTCTCCCTGCTCTGCTATCCCTCTGCCCCTTCTCCAAATCCTTATTATGAAATCTTTCTCATTAGGATAAAGCACATCAGCTCCGCCGAGCCCCCGGCCAAAGTGTTGAAGTGGCGTCCGAGATCCCCAAGGGCCAAGCCAAGTAACTTAGTTTTTATGTGAAATATGTTTGTTATACACATATAGCCTACACTGTGCCACACAATATACAGTATACCGCTACACTGTGCCACACAATATACAGTATACCTCTACACTGTGCCACACAATATACAGTATACCTCTACACTGTGCCACACAATATACAGTAAACCTCTACACTGTGCCACACAATATACAGTATACCGCTACACTGTGCCGCACAATATACAGTATACCTCTACACTGTGCCACACAATATACAGTATACCTCTACACTGTGCCACACAATATACAGTATACCGCTACATTGTGCCCCACAATATACAGTATACCGCTACATTGTGCCCCACAATATACAGTATACCTCTACACTGTGCCACACAATATACAGTATACCTCTACACTGTGCCGCACAATATACAGTATACCTCTACACTGTGCCGCACAATATACAGTATAACTCTACACTGTGCCACACAATATACAGTATACCTCTACACTGTGCCGCACAATATACAGTATACCTCTACACTGTGCCACACAATATACAGTATACCTCTACACTGTGCCCCACAATATACAGTATACCTCTACACTGTGCCCCACAATATACAGTATACCGCTACACTGTGCCCCACAATATACAGTATACCGCTACACTGTGCCACACAATATACAGTATACCTCTACACTGTGCCACACAATATACAGTATACCTCTACACTGTGCCACACAATATACAGTATACCTCTACACTGTGCCCCACAATATACAGTATACCTCTACACTGTGCCACACAATATACAGTATACCTCTACACTGTGCCCCACAATGTACAGTATACCGCTACACTGTGCCACACAATATACAGTATACCTATACACTGTGCCCCACAATGTACAGTATACCGCTACACTGTGCCCCACAATGTACAGTATACCGCTACACTGTGTAGTCTGTTCTATAAGCACCATTGTTTTGTGGTGGCGGACAGAAAATAATCTGGAAGTGCCCCTCCCGAGACCAGGCTCTGACTGCTAGGGGGGGTCTGCTGAGCTAACGGATGCCCCCTATGGCAGTAGCACCACCATAGCCCCCATATATGGCTAAAAAATTTGCTTCGGGGAGGAGGTGGGGGGGGGAAGGGGGTGACACCATTTTCTACCGCACCGCGTGACACCAGCCCTAGCAACGCCACTGGCCAGATACAATAGTCCTTAAAAGGACTTTTGGGTCTCTAATCGCACGCAATTTAGCGCAGGTTGCGCTAAAAATATATATTACTGCCAGACACAATAATAGTCCTTAAAAGGACTTTTGGGTCTCTAACACTAACCCTGCCTAACAAAAAAATAAAATTCAATTCCCTACACTATCTGTTCCTTCTACAGCACAGCTCTCTCTGACTAAGACTGACCGAACCACGTGTCATCGGGTGCTTTATAGCACCCGATGACGCGTTCCGGCCAGCCAATCACTGTAATGCCAGTAACCAACATGGCTACTGCATTACAGTGAGTGGCAGTGTAAACCTCCTTAGCAGCCAACAAACATGCAGGGAGGAGACTCAAGCATCACACTCGAGCAAACGCGGTATTTGGCCAAACATCGTGATGTGCCGATCATTGTGATGCCCGAGCCGAACTGGTGTTCGGCAGAGCATGCTCGATCAACACTAATCAGTATTTCTCTATATGAATCTGTTGGGGTTAATGATCCTGATGCAGCCCCTGCAGGAAGTTGGGGGCTTAGCTCCATCCCTAGCTTATTCAGTTTGTAGCGTGTTAGCTGAGGAAGTGAGAGAAGCTACATGTGATCACTCTTTAGAAAATTAGGCCTGGTTTCCAGAGAATCACCTCTGAACAAGAAAGTCATTGCTATCCAAAAGTATTCCAAAAAGAAACAGAAAAGGGAAAGAACCAAGGAGGTTCAGAATCTACAGTCCTAGACAAAAATATCTTAATTCTGTACCCCTCAGCTGGGAATTACAGATAGGTTTTGCAAGAATAATATTGCCAGCCTTAGGTTCTGCATAGAGAGACTTTGGGAAGTTAGAGAGCAAAGAGTAATATATTCCCCATCTGGGTCTATATCCTTACAAGTTATCTGGGAATATTGGCACTGTCAGTTGTTTGTAACTGTGTTTGATGCCATTGGATATACTACAACTCCTATATTGCACTTAACCACCTCAGCCCCCAGTGCTTAAACACCCTGAAAGACCAGGCCACTTTTTACACTTCTGACCTACACTACTTTCACCGTTTATTGCTCGGTCATGCAACTTACCACCCAAATGAATTTTACCTCCTTTTCTTCTCACTAATAGAGCTTTCATTTGGTGGTATTTCATTGCTGCTGACATTTTTACTTTTTTTGTTATTAATCGAAATTTAACGATTTTTTTGCAAAAAAATGACATTTTTCACTTTCAGTTGTAAAATTTTGCAAAAAAAACGACATCCATATAGAAATTTTGCTCTAAATTTATAGTTCTACATGTCTTTGATAAAAAAAAAATGTTTGGGTAGAAAAAAAATGGTTTGGGTAAAAGTTATAGCGTTTACAAACTATGGTACAAAAATGTGAATTTCCGCTTTTTGAAGCAGCTCTGACTTTCTGAGCACCTGTCATGTTTCCTGAGGTTCTACAATGCCCAGACAGTACAAACACCCCACAAATGACCCCATTTCTGAAAGTACACACCCTAAGGTATTCGCTGATGGGCATAGTGAGTTCATAGAACTTTTTATTTTTTGTCACAAGTTAGCGGAAAATGATGATTTTTTTTTTTTTTTTTTTTTTTTCTTACAAAGTCTCATATTCCACTAACTTGTGACAAAAAATAAAAAGTTCTATGAACTCACTATGCCCATCACGAAATACCTTGGGGTCTCTTCTTTCCAAAATGGGGTCACTTGTGGGGTAGTTATACTGCCCTGGCATTCTAGGGGCCCAAATGTGTGGTAAGGAGTTTGAAATCAAATTCAGTAAAAAATGACCTGTGAAATCCGAAAGGTGCTCTTTGGAATATGGGCCCCTTTGCCCACCTAGGCTGCAAAAAAGTGTCACACATCTGGTATTGCCGTACTCAGGAGAAGTTGAGGAATGTGTTTTGGGGTGTCTTTTTACATATACCCATGCTGGGTGAGATAAATATCTTGGTCAAATGACAACTTTGTATAAAAAAATGGGAAAAGTTGTCTTTTGCCAAGATATTTCTCTCACCCAGCATGGGTATATATAAAATGACACCCCAAAACACATTCCCCACCTTCTCCTGAGTACGGAGATACCAGATGTGTGACACTTTTTTGCAGCCTAGGTGGGCAAAGGGGCCCATATTCCAAAGAGCACCTTTCGGATTTCACTCGTCATTTTTTACTGAATTTGATTTCAAACTCCTTACCACACATTTGGGCCCCTAGAATGCCAGGGCAGTATAACTACCCCACAAGTGACCCCATTTTGGAAAGAAGACACCCCAAGGTATTCCGTAAGGGGCATGGCGAGTTCCTAGAATTTTTTATTTTTTGTCACAAGTTAGTGGAAAATGATGATTTTTTTTTTTTTTTTTTTTTTTTCATACAAAGTCTCATATTCCACTAACTTGTGACAAAAAATAAAAACTTCCATGAACTCACTATGCCCATCAGCGAATACCTTGGGGTCTCTTCTTTCCAAAATGGGGTCACTTGTGGGGTAGTTATACTGCCCTGGCATTCTAGGGGCCCAAATGTGTGGTAAGGAGTTTGAAATCAAATTCTGTAAAAATTGACCTGTGAAATCCGAAAGGTGCTCTTTGGAATATGGGCCCCTTTGCCCACCTAGGCTGCAAAAAAGTGTCACACATCTGGTATCTCCGTATTCAGTAGAAGTTGGGGAATGTGTTTTGGGGTGTCTTTTTACATATACCCATGCTGGGTGAGAGAAATATCTTGGTCAAATGCCAACTTTGTATAAAAAAAATGGGAAAAGTTGTCTTTTGCCAAGATATTTCTCTCACCCAGCAGGGGTATATGTAAAATGACACCCCAAAACACATTCCCCACCTTCTCCTGAGTACGGAGATACCAGATGTGTGACACTTTTTTGCAGCCTAGGTGGGCAAAGGGGCCCATATTCCAAAGAGCACCTTTCGGATTTCACAGGTCATTTATTACAGAATTTGATTTCAAACTCCTTACCACACATTTGGGCCACTAGAATGCCAGGGCAGTATAACTACCCCACAAGTGACCCCATTTTGGAAAGAAGACACCCCAAGGTATTCGCTGATGGACATAGTGAGTTCATGGAAGTTTTTATTTTTTGTCACAAGTTAGTGGAATATGAGACTTTGTATAAAAAAAAAAAAAAAAAAAAAAAAATCAGCATTTTCCACTAACTTGTGACAAAAAATAAAAAATTCTAGGAACTCGCCATGCCCCTCACGGAATACCTTGGGGTGTCTTCTTTCCAAAATGGGGTCACTTGTGGGGTAGTTATACTGCCCTGGCATTTTCCAGGGGCCCTAATGTGTGGTAAGTAGGTAAATGACCTGTGAAATCCTAAAGGTGCTCTTTGGAATATGGGCCCCTTTGCCCACCTAGGCTGCAAAAAAGTGTCACACATGTGGTATCGCCGTATTCAGGAGAAGTTGGGGAATGTGTTTTGGGGTGTCATTTTACATATACCCTTGCTGGGTGAGAGAAATATCTTGGCAAAAGACAACTTTTCCCATTTTTTTATACAAAGTTGGCATTTGACCAAGATATTTCTCTCACCCAGCATGGGTATATGTAAAATGACACCCCAAAACACATTCCCCAACTTCTCCTGAGTACGGCGATACCAGATGTGTGACACTTTTTTGCAGCCTAGATGCGCAAAGGTGCCCAAATTCCTTTTAGGAGGGCATTTTTAGACATTTGGATACCAGACTTCTTCTCACGCTTTGGGGCCCCTAGAATGCCAGGGCAGTATAAATACCCCACATGTGACCCCATTTTGGAAAGAAGACACCCCAAGGTATTCAATGAGGGGCATGGCGAGTTCATAGAAAAAAAAAATTTTTGGCACAAGTTAGCGGAAATTGATATTTTTAATTTTTTTCTCACAAAGTCTCCCGTTCCGCTAACTTGGGACAAAAATTTCAATCTTTCATGGACTCAATATGCCCCTCACGGAATACCTGGGGGTGTCTTCTTTCCGAAATGGGGTCACATGTGGGGTATTTATACTGCCCTGGCATTCTAGGGGCCCTAAAGCGTGAGAAGAAGTCTGGAATATAAATGTCTAAAAAATTTTACGCATTTGGATTCCGTGAGGGGTATGATGAGTTCATGTGAGATTTTATTTTTTGACACAAGTTAGTGGAATATGAGACTTTGTAAGAAAAAAAAAAAATAATTCCGCTAACTTGGGCCAAAAAAATGTCTGAATGGAGCCTTACAGAGGGGTGATCAATGACAGGGGGGTGATCAATGACAGGGGGGGTGATCAATGACAGGGGGGGTGATCAATGACAGGGGGGGTGATCAATGACAGGGGGGGTGATCAATGACAGGGGGGGTGATCAATGACAGGGGGGTGATCAATGACAGGGGGGGTGATCAATGACAGGGGGGGTGATCAATGACAGGGGGGGTGATCAATGACAGGGGGGGTGATCAATGACAGGGGGGGTGATCAATGACAGGGGGGTGATCAGGGAGTCTATATGGGGTGATCACCACAGTCATTGATCATGCCCCTGTAAGGCTTCATTCAGACGTCCGGATGCGTTTTGCGGATCCGATCCATCTATCAGTGGATCCGTAAAAATCATGCGGACGTCTGAATGGAGCTTTACAGGGGTGTAATCAATGACAGGGGGGTGATCAGGGAGTCTATATGGGGTGATCACCACAGTCATTGATCACGCCCCTGTAAGGCTTCATTCAGACGTCCGGATGCGTTTTGCGGATCGGATCCATCTATTAGTGCATCCGTAAAAATCATGCGGACATCTGAATGGAGCTTTACAGGGGGGTGATCAGGGAGTCTATATGGGGTGATCACCACAGTCATTGATCATGCCCCTGTAAGGCTTCATTCAGACGTCCGGATGCGTTTTGCGGATCGGATCCATCTATCAGTGCATCCGTAAAAATCATGCGGACATCTGAATGGAGCTTTACAGGGGGGTGATCAGGGAGTCTATATGGGGTGATCACCACAGTCATTGATCATGCCCCTGTAAGGCTTCATTCAGACGTCCGGATGCGTTTTGCGGATCCGATCCATCTATCAGTGCATCCGTAAAAATCATGCGGACGTCTGAATGGAGCTTTACAGGGGGGTGATCAATGACAGGGGTGTGATCAATGACAGGGGGGTGATCAGGGAGTCTATATGGGGTGATAACCACAGTCATTGATCACGCCCCTGTAAGGCTTCATTCAGACGTCCGGATGCGTTTTGCGGATCCGATCCATCTATCAGTGGATCCGTAAAAATCATGCGGACGTCTGAATGGAGCTTTACAGGGGGGAAATCAATGACAGGGGTGTAATCAATGACAGGGGGGTGATCAGGGAGTCTATATGGGGTGATAACCACAGTCATTGATCACGCCCCTGTAAGGCTTCATTCAGACGTCCGGATGCGTTTTGCGGATCCGATCCATCTATCAGTGGATCCGTAAAAATCATGCGGACGTCTGAATGGAGCTTTACAGGGGGTTGATCAATGACAGGGGGGTAATCAATGACAGGGGGGTGATCAGGGAGTCTATATGGGGTGATCAGGTGCTAATAAGGGGTTAATAAGTGACGGGGGGGGGGTGTAGTGTAGTGTAGTGGTGCTTGGTGCTACTTTACTGAGCTACCTGTGTCCTCTGGTGGTCGATCCAAACAAAGGGGACCACCAGAGGACCAGGTAGCAGGTATATTAGACGCTGTTATCAAAACAGCGTCTAATATACCTGTTAGGGGTTAAAAAAATCACATCTCCAGCCTGCCAGCGAACGATCGCCGCTGGCAGGCTGGAGATCAACTCTCTTACCTTCCGTTCCTGTGAGCGCGCGCGCCTGTGTGCGCGCGTTCACAGGAAATCTCGCGTCTCGCGAGATGACGCACGGATGCGTCCAGGAGGAATGAATCAACCACCTTCCGGACGCATCCGTGCGTTAGGCGGTCGGGAGGTGGTTAAAGGGGTTGTCCGGGATCAAATGTTTTTTTTTTAAAACCAGTTAAATCACTATTAATAACGGTTTGAAGGTCCCCCCCAGATGTTTTTAGGTATTTTTACACTTCAGCAGGGCTCCTACAGTCCCCCACTGATTGTTTACCTTTCTGTTTATGTGTGCAGTAACTTCCTGTCTCAATGCTTTCTGGGTCCCAGCGCAGCATCGCGTTGTTTCGAGTGTGTGTCTGCTCCTTCGTGCAGCCACCCCCCCTAATTCATATGCCGCCTCCTGCTGCAACTATTCCTCCGCCTTAGTCATGCCCCTAAACGCCTCCTTCCTTGCTAAGAATGCGCCCTGCTCGGTGAGGGGCGTGGCTTAGCGCGATGAGGGGCGTGGCTTAGTGTGGTCTGTTGCCGCCTAGTTACTGCCCCTCCATGCGCTTGGAATAATTAGAGGCTGACTGTGACGTCACCGGGCTCCTTGCGAAGCGGAAGAAGAGGCTTCGCTATGCAGAAAGGGACCCGGTACGTCACTGACGGTGATAGAAACTGCACTTCCGGCTGAAAATTTGTGAAGTGAAAAAGGGCCATCAGAAATGTCTGGTAAGGGAAGGACAGGCATGAATGTAATATTTAGGGGACCATTGTACATGTACACCCATGTCCCCAATCCTGGACAACCCCTTTAATTAAAGAAAGACGTTTTCTACAGCTGGCCTGGTTACTGACTTCAGCTCCATACACCCGCCACAGCACCTACATCTCCTGCTTTGCACCCATACAACACTCATAACACCAAAGGCCAAAGGCACAGCAATTACCATCAGGCAGCGGCCCCAACATCAGGATGTGCCCTGAGGGAGGAAAGGGTACTCCCTCCTACCACTGGCCTTGCATTAGGGAGAATCGGTGTGAGGATTGCCACTGTAAATAATCATTGCAGCCATAGCCACTATCACAATCCATTCCAGATATTCTTAGAATTCTCCACCATTCCGCCTGCAGGCACAGATTGCGCTGCCGGCCTCTGTAAGAGGAGCCTGCAGCCCTGGAATCTGCATAAGCTCTGCCCACACAGTGCTGCAGAGTAATCTGTGTCTGCAGGGAGAGAGAGGACTGTGAGCTTCAGGAACGGGACAAGGTGAGTTGGCACTGTGTTTTTTTTAACAGATGGCATTTCTACCATGGAGGGGGCACAGAGGGCATTTCTACAATAGAGGGGCCACAGAGGGCATTTCTACCATGAAGGGGGCACATAGGGCAATACTACTACAAAGAGGGCACAGAGGGCAATACTACTACAAAGGGGCACAGAGGGCATTAATACTACAAAGGGGACACACAGGGAAATACTACTACAAAGGGGGCACAGAGGGCAATACTAATACAAAGGGGGCACAGAGGACAATACTACTACAAAGGGGGGACAGAGGGCAATACTAATACAAAGGGGGCACAGAGGGCATTACTACTACAAAGGGGGCACAGAGGGCAATACTATTATTAGGGGGGCACAATGGGCATTAGTACTATGAAGGGGCACAATGGGCATTACTACTATAAATGCTATACAGTGGGCATTATAACTATGAAGGGGCACAATGGGCATTACTACTGTGGAGGGGCACAATGGGCATTACTACTATGGAGGGGGCACAATGGACATTACTACTATAAATGGAATACAGTGGGCATTATAACTATGAAGGGGGCGCAATGGGCATTACTACTGTGGAGGGGGCACAATGGGCATTACTACTGTGAAAGGGGCACAATGGGCATTACTACTACGAAGGGAGCACAATGGGCATTACGATTATGAAGGGGCACAATGGGCATTATTACTATGAAGGGGCACAGAGGGCATTACTACTATGAAGGGGGCAAAATGGGAATTACTACTATGAAGGGGGCACAATGGGCATTATTACTATGAAGGGGCACAATGGGCTTTACTACTATGAAGTGGGCACAGATGGAATTACTGCTGTAAAGGGGGGACAGAGAGCATTACTCCTGTGAAGTGGGTGGGCATAACTGTTATGAGGCAATGAGTGGGCATTATTACTGTGAAGGGGGCACAATGGGCATTACTACTGTGAAGGGGCACAGAGGCCATTATTACTGTTATGGGGCACAGTGAGGGCATAACTACTCTGAAGGGGCACAGAGAGGGCATTACAACTGTGAAGGGGGCACAGAGAGGGCATAACTACTGTGAGGAAGGCTCAAAGAGGGCATTACAACTGTAAAGTGGGCACAGTTAAGGCATTACTACTGTGAGGGGGGCACAATGAGGGCATAACTACTGTGAAGGGAGCACAATTAATGTATAAGTACTTTAAGGGGGCTCAATGTGGGCATAACTACTGTGAAAGTTGTACTATGGGAGCATAATAACCGTGAGGGAGGACATATCTGGACAAAACTACTGTAGAGGTTGTACAATGAGGGCAATACTACTGTGAGTTGGTACAATTTAGTATTTGAGGGTGGGGGTGCCAGAGAAAGGACCCGCCCCAGGTGCCAAACACCCTAGGCACGCCACTGCCTAACTCTTAAAGTTTTCCACATTTTTTCACATCCAGGGATATCAGTCCAGGGACGGCACTGCCGCAGCCGGACACTTCCTCTGCCAGTCAGGGGAATGTCAGCTCTGGTAAGCAGGGGACCAGGAGAGCAGGGCAGGCCAGACAGGTACTGGTAGTGGAAGACTCAATTATTAGGGGTACAGATAGGGAAATCTGTCACAAAGACCGTGATCGCCGAACAGTGTGCTGTCTTCCTGGCGCTAGAGTTCGACACATCGCGGATCGGGTTGACAGATTACTGGGAGGGGCTGGAGAAGATCCAGCGGTCATGGTCCATATCGGAACCAATGACAAAGTTAGGGGTAGGTGGAGAGTACTTAAAAATGATTTCAGGGATTTAGGTCAAAAGCTTAGGGCAAGGACCTCAAAGGTAGTATTCTCCAAAATACTACCTGTACCACGGGCCACACAAGAAAGGCAGCGGGAGATTAGGGAAATTAACAAGTGGCTCAAGAACTGGTGTAGGAAGGAGGGGTTTGGGTTCCTGGAGAACTGGGCCGACTTCTCTATTGGCTACAGGCTCTATCGTAGGGACGGGCTGCACCTCAATGGGGAAGGGGCAGCTGTGTTGGGGAAGAAGATGGCTAGAAGCTTGGAGGAGTGTTTAAACTAGGGACTGGGGGGGAGGGTAATTACGTTACAGGATGGGAAGATAGTGCAGATAGAGACCGGGAGCAAGGTAGTGGGACTGTGGGAGGAATGGAAGGAGGCACTAGAACAGTTCAGAAGGAAAGGTGTAGGGTAAAAAATATACATAAACCTCTCAAATGTATGTATACTAATGCCAGAAGCCTGACTAATAAAACTGGTGAACTGGAATTAGTGATGTGTGAGGAGGACTATGACATAGTGGGAATAACTGAGACATAGCTGGATGATAGCTATGACTGGGCAGTTAATGTACAAGGTTACAGTCTGTTTAGAAAGGATCGTCAAAACCGGCGAGGGGGAGGGGTCTGCCTTTATGTAAAGTCCTGTCTAAAGCCCACACTCCTTGAAGATATAAGTGAGGGACATGAACATGTGGAGTCACTGTGGGTAGAGATATATGGAGCTAAAAACAACAATAAATTACTAATAGGAGTTTACTATAAACCACCTAATATAGCAGAGTCCACAGAAAATCTACTACTAAATGAGATAGACAAGGCGGCAAATCATAATGAGGTGGTTATTATGGGGGACTTCAACTACCCAGTTAAAGACTGCGAAACTGAAACTTGTATATCTCATAAAGGAAACAGGTTCTTGGCAATAACCAAAGACAATTACCTCTCCCAACTGGTTCAGGACCCGACTAGAGGGACGGCCGTACTGGACTTAGTATTAACCAATAGACATGACAGAACAACAGATGTGCAGGTTGGGGGACACCTGGGAAATAGTGACCATAAAGAAATAACCTTCCAATTATCATTCAAAAGAGCATTTCTACAGGGAGGAACAAAAATACCGAACTTCAAAAAAGGTAAATTTAGCCAACTAAGAGAGACCATAGGCCTAACTAAATGGGATAAAGTCCTCACAAATAAAAATACAGCCACAAAATGGGATATCTTTAAAAGCATCCTAAAAGCTCATTGTGAGAGGTACATACCGTATGGGAATAAAAGGTTAAGGAACAAAAAGAAACCAATGTGGATAAACAGAACTGTAAAGAAAGCAATAAATGACAAAAAGAAAGCATATAAAACACTAAAACAGGAGGGTAGCACGGAAACACTGAAAAACTATAAGGAAAAAAATAGAACATGTAAAAAACAAATAAAAGCGGCCAAACTAGAGACCGAGAGATTAATTGCCAAAGAGAGTAAAACTAACCCTAAAATGTTCTTCAATTATATAAATGTTAAAAAGTATAAATCTGA